>NC_057801.1:137133586-137163636 GCF_018294505.1 Triticum aestivum
TTGGTGGTAGCACCTCAGGTTGGTGGATATAAATTCACTAAGGTACTCATGGACGGGGGTAGCAGCATCAATATCCTCTATTATGAGACCATTCGATGCATGGGGTTAAGTGATAAGAATTTCAAGACGTCCAACACTGTTTTTCACGGAGTGGTTCCTGGTAAGTCGGCTTACCTAGTTGGCAAGATTAAACTGGAAGTGGCCTTTGGAGATTATTATGATTCCAGGGCTGAGAAATTGACATTTGAGGTGGTCAAAATCAGGAGTCCATATCATGCTCTGTTTGGGCGGCCGGCTTATGCCAAGTTCATGGCACGGCCCTGTTATGTTTATCTGCAGCTTAAGATGCCAGGTCACAGGGGCACCATCACCATGCATGGAAGTCGAAAGGTAGCCCTGGAATGTGAGGAGGGCGACGCGGCTTATGCTAAGTCTGTTTGTGCAGCAGAGGAACTAAAATTTTATCAAGACAATGTTGACCCGGCGGATATGACCTCTCTAAAGAAGCCAACCACCGAGCATGACCCGGCGATGAAGTTTAAGTCGGCTGCTGAAACTAAGCTTGTAGATTTCAATCCAGGTGATTCATATAAGCAGTTCAGTATTAGTGCCAATTTGGATCCTAAATAGGAAAGCGCGCTCATCGAGTTCATCCGTGAGAACCGGGACATCTTCGCATGGAAACCTTCTCACATGCCGGGTGTACCGAGAGAACTCGCTGAGCACACTCTCAATATTGATCCGAAGTATAAGCCGGTCAGGCAGTTTCTTCGACGGTTCAACGAAGAGAGACGAAAAGCTATTGGAGAGGAAGTCGCCCGGCTCTTAGCGGCTGGGTTTATTGTTGAAGTTTTTCACCCGGAGTGTTTGGCTAAGCCGGTGCTCGTGCGCAAGAAGAACGACACCTGGCGGATGTGTGTGGATTACACACACTTAAATAAGGCTTGTCCGGCTAATCCCTTTGCTCTCCCCGTATTGATCAAATCATTGATGCTACGGTGGGTTCCGAGCGTTTGAGCTTTTTGGATGCTTACTCTGGTTATCATTAGATCAAAATGGCAGTTAAGTACCAGGAGAAGACGGCTTTCATCACTCCGTTTGGAGCCTTCTATTATGTATCTATGCCATTTGGGCTCAAGAGTGCTCAAGCGACTTATCAGCAATGTGTACAGAACTGTCTCCATGGTCAAATTGGGCACAATGTTCATGCTTATGTGGATGACATCATGGTGAAGTCCAGAGAGAAGGAAACCTTGATATCTGACTTGAAAGAGACCTTTAATAATCTCTGGGTTTATAAGATGATGCTTAACCCAGCCAAGTGTGTATTTGGTGTACCTGCAGGCAAGCTCTTGGGTTTTCTGGTCTCAAACAAAGGCATTGAAGCTAATCCAGAGAAGATCAAGGCAATTACCTCTCTGGCTAAACCGGGTATCAATGATGTTCAGTGACTAGCGGGTCATGTTGCTGCTTTAAGCCGGTTCATAAGCCGGCTAGGTGAGAAGGCCCTACCGCTGTATCAGATGATGAAGAAAACGGGCACTTTTGTCTGGAGTGACGCTGCTGATACTGCCTTCGAAGATTTAAAGAGACAGTTGTCTGACCAACCGGTCCTTGCCGCTCCCATTGATAAAGAGCCACTACTGTTATATGTGGTTGCTAATTCATGAGCCGTTAGAGTTGTCATCGTGGTGGAGCGTAAGGAGGCTGGCAACGAGCATCCAGTTCGACGGCCGGTTTACTACATCAGTGAGGTGCTCATTGAGTCTAAACAAAGGTATCCACATTGGCATAAACTTGTTTACGGAGTGTTTATGGCAAGCCAGAAGCTGAAGCAGTACTTCCAAAGTCATCCTATAACTATGGTAAGTTCTACCCCCTTGGGAGACATCATCCAGAATAGGGAGGCCACAGGACGAGTCACCAAGTGGTCTATTGAGCTTGGACCTCATGGTTTGAAGTACATGCCACGTACCACTATTAAGTCTCAAGCCTTGGTGGACTTTATCAATGATTGGACAGAGTTGCAGGCACCGGAGGAGAAACCAGATAACACATATTGGACTATTCACTTTGATGGGTCCAGGCAGTTAGAAGGCTCGAGGGCTAGAGTTGTTTTAACTTCCCCTCGAGGTGACAAATTTTGTTATGTGCTCCAGCTTATGTTTCCTTGCACTAACAATGCAGCTGAGTACGAGGCCTTACTCCATGGTCTCCGGATGGCCAAAGAGATGAATTTGAGCCGGGTAAGGTGCTTGGGCGATTCAGCTCTCATGGCTCAACAGGTGTCAGGCAAGTGCGAATCCAACTATCCCCTTATGGCGGTTTATCGTCGTGAAGTAGATGCTATGGCTGGGCACTTCAAAGGTTATCAAGTGGAGCACATTGATCGATGGAAGAATGAGGAGGCTGATGCTTTAAGCCGGTTGGGATCTCAGCGTAAGCCGGTGCCGCCTAACACCTTTCTCGACATTTTGCATAATCCTTCTGTCAAGGTACCTACAGAGGAAGAACTAGTAGTACCAGACCCGGAGGAATAGCTGGTGGTAGCTCTCCACTTTATCTTGGATTGGACAGTGCCATACTTGGCCTATATGAACCGGGGAGAGTTGCCTGAGGACGAGACCTTGGCGAGACAAATCATCAGGCGGTCCAAAACTATGACGATTGTTCATGGCGAGTTACATCACCGCAGTGTCACTAGGGCGTTTCAACGTTGTGTGTCGCATGTGGAGGGTCAAGAGATACTTCGTGGGATCCATGAAGGAGATTGTGGTCATCATGCCGGTTCAAAATCTCTTGTGGCCAAGGCTTTCCGTCATCGTTTCTATTGGCTGACGGCTCATGCTGATGCGGAGGATCTAGTCAGCAAATGTGACGGATGTCAGAAATTCTCATGACGAGCTCATCTGCCGGCTCAAGAGTTGAGGATGATTCCAATTACTTGACCATTTGCAGTTTGGGGGCTTGACATGGTTGGACCTTTCAAGAGGTCTAAGGATAAAAAGACACACCTCCTGGTGGCAGTGGATAAGTTTACAAAGTGGGTTGAGGCAGAGACGGTCAGTAAGTGTGATGCAGCCATGGCGGTTCAGTTCATGAAAAAGGTGATTTTTCATTTTGGTTTCCCACATAACATCATAACTGATAATGGCACTAATCTCTCCAATGGTGCCATGGAAGAGTTCTGTCAATGAGAACATATTCGGCTTGATGTTTCGGCTGTTGCTCATCCTCAGTCCAATGGTCAAGCAGAAAGAGCTAATCAGGAGATCCTGAAGGATATCAAACCCCGGCACTTGGTCCCATTACAGCGGACTCCGGGTTGTTGGGTGGAGGAGTTACCCTCTGTACTGTGGAGCATCAACACTATGCCTAACAGATCTACAGGTTACACACCTTTCTTCATGGTATACGGAGCAGAGGCAGTCCTGCCAAGTGACATCCGGCACGACACACCCCGCGTGGCGGCTTATGTTGTGGTTGATAACGAAAAAGCTCGTCAGGATGCACTTGACTTGTTGGATGAGGAGCGAGACTTGGCAATAGCCCGCTCGGTGATTTACCAGCAAGACCTGCGCCGTTATCACAGCCGCCGGGTGAGAAGAAGAGCCTTTCAGGAAGGCGACTTAGTGCTCCGGCTCATCCAGGATCAGTCTGATATGCACAAGCTATCCCCACGTTGGGAAGGACCCTTTATGGTCAGCAAGAATCTGAATAATGGGTCATACTACCTCATCGATATTCGAGAGCACAAAGACTCACGTAAGTCGGAAGAGGAGACCTGCCGGCCGTGGAATATCGCTCATCCCGGCCTTACTATACTTGAGCCACCGGCTCTCAAGATTTATATATTTTGACGATGTATATATTATATAAAGCAATACAGCAGGACCTCTGTCCTTTTTACCCTCAAAGGTTTATATGTCTTCTTTATCAGGTGGTGGAAACAACCAACTGGGAGCGGATCATATCTGAATCCGGCTTTCCCTTTGGTCTGGCTTATGATCATATCTGAATCTAGCCATGATCACTTGTGGGCTTCCTATTCAAACATAGGTCATATTCGAACCAAAGAGAACATAGTTGTCGATACCCACTTGATCGGCATACTGCCAAACCCACTTGGGGGCTTCTTGATCATATTTGAATCATAGCTTAACCCCTTTGGGTCAGATGTGGATCGTATTCGAATCAGCATCATTAAACAACTCTTATGGTCACTTGGGGGCTTCCTGTTCAAACATAGGTTGTATTCGAACCAAAGAGAACGTAGCTGTCGATACCCACTTGATCGGCATCGCCAAAGCCACTGGGGGCTATATGATCGTATTCGAATCTTAGCTTAACCCCTTTGGAACGGTTCACTGATCATATTTGAATCAGAGGCCTTTTAAATTTTGTTTATTATTCATCATACTTTGTAAGTATAAATACTTGACTATCGTGAGGCCTTTCTCGAAAGTACTATGGGGTTCTCGTTCCACCAGATTAATATTGGTCACTTTAGTTGTTAAGGGCCAGGTGAACATCATATGTGCCAACTTTCAGAGTTAAACTTACCCTCATGATTTAGGTCACATAAACCGGCGTGATTACCAAAAGGATCGCAGGTATGCTATTGTGATTATGTTTAACAAATATAATCATAAACCGGCCTTTATATGATGTTTTGGTTCGCACTTCGGGTTATCAATATCTCATGTGATCCCCGGTGCGATAAATCGCCAAGGGAATTTTGCTTGTTTTATATGTAGGATAAGGCAAGCAAATTTTTAACATCAAGGAAATAAAAGATCAACATAAGCTGGAAGTATATAGCGATGGGGCTTTTGAAAGTATTAAGCACCATAAACATGCGCGAAGGCATGACAAAAATTGAGAGGTTTTTCTACCCTATTACAAGACTCCCCGAGTCTGAATAGTGAAGCATTGTTTTCGCGCAGTCATAAACGCCTGGCGGTTCACTCCATTGGTTGGCTTGAAGATTCCGGGTTATCCTTCTCCGCTTCTCCGTCGGCTGCCCTGTCCTGGAAGGTTGACGAGGCCTAGTCAATGCCAGTCAAGGCTTCAAACTCAGCTTCATCATCTATTAAACTGACTGGGTCCACTTTAGGGGCAAAGGTATGCTTACGAGTTGGAGGGATCAGTTTGACTTCATCATAGTGAGGTGTTGGAACTCTCCGGTTCTCACTATCATAGCCCGGCTGATACTTGGTAAGATCAGTATCGTTCCCAATAAGAGTAGCCACGGGGCATATATCTTTGACACAGGCGGTAAAATCCTGCTAATCAAATACGGTCCCATCCTCTTTTAGACTCGGGTATCCAAGAGCGAGGTCGGCCGGGTCTAGTTCTGGAATCCATGCTTTCGCCCTGCTCAACGTGGCTATGGCCCCGGCTCTTGCGGACGCCCGCCTTAGATCTTGGACCCGTTGAGGTAGCACAGCAAGCCACTTCAACACGTCTTGCAGGAGGTGAGGAATGTCATTTGATAAAGCTACAATGGCCAAAGCACGTTGTGACCCGGTGTAAAGTTGTTCCACGAGAGTATAAACCGCCTCAGCTTGATCAACATGTTCTGCTAGAGGTTTGTGCTCCTGGGGCCTGCATTATTAAACATAAGGTGAGCCAGAGGTGACAATTGAAGTAATCATTGAAAGAAGGTTTGCAAAGTTTAAAGTTTATATGAGTAACTTACCAAAGATTGTTGAGACCATTTGAGATATCTGGTGCTTTAAGACGGACAGCTTCGCTGTTGCTTCTGCAAGCAATGCCTCTGCCGTCTCGGCCCGGGTCACCAGTGAGGCCTTTTCATCAGCCCAGATTTTCTTCTCCGCCTCAAAATTCTTCTTCAACTTCTCTTGTTCAGAGACGCTGAATTCAAATTTGGAGTTGGCCTTTTGAATTTCAAGTTCTTGAGCTGTCAAACGGCTCTTCAGGTCAGCAATCTCCGACTCAAATTGACTTATGGTGGCCTGCATTGATGCCGGGTTATAGTCAGTATCATGGTAAGATAACATTAAGTCCCAAGCACTTTGCAAGCAAAGATACTTGACACTAGGGGGCTAATGTATGCTGAAGAATTTTAACTTACAATGCCGGTTCATGGAAATCAAGTCCCAAGCACTTTGCAAGCAAAGATACTTGACACTTGGGGGCTAATGTGTATCGCAAGTTCAAGGTATCATGTTACAACCGGGTACATATCTTTTTTCTAAATCGGACAAAGCAGTGCTAAGCATTTTTATAAGTTTACAACATATTTATTCATAAGCAATAGACTTGGGGGCTGATACAGTAAGTATGATTAAGAAAAGTAGCATAAGTTATACCTCAGATTTTTGCTGTATTTGCTTCACCATGTCAATTTCCAGGTCACGGCTGCTGTGTACTTCATTGAGATAGCCAGAGACTATCTCTCCAATGCTCAAATGAGTATAGTCAGCAATGTATAGCTTGGCCTTTCGGCGTTCCAGAAGCTCCTCCTTAGCAGAGCACTTGGCAAGGACAGTGGGCCGCCCCGGCTCAACAAACTGAGCCTTGAGAATCTCAACTTCCGGATCAATTGTCTTGGCTAGGCTAGGAGCTTCCGGGTTATCAAAGCTGTTGAGAGTATCTTCGGCGGGTGGATCAGAGGTTGGTGCTGGAATGTTATAGGCTGGTTCAGGCGGCGGCTGTTGGGTAGAGCTGTCAGGAGCAGCCGTACCAAGCTCCGGTTCAGTTGCGACCGGGTCTTGGGATGGCTTACCTTTTTTACCCTCTTACTGGGTTTCACTTGCACGCTGTGGAAAAAGGCAGAAGGATGAGTACAAAAGCATGGGTAAGGTAAAGCATAAGGTAAACAAAATTACATTACCCGGGGGTAGTTTTGAAAGCCGACATGTTAGATTGCATAGACTCGCCGGAGGAAGGAGAGGTATCCTGATAATTGGAGTCAGATGAATTGAGAGGTTGACGATTTAAACCCGCCAAAGGTAAAACAGAATGTAAATCAGAGTTAACCTCAGTCCGATGCTTCTTGGTCACGTCAGGTAAGCCAGAGGAGAGCTCTATATCCTTACTGGTCCGGGTCTGCCACCGGCTTTCAAATTGATGTTGCTTCAAAAGAAATTGAGGATCTTGGTAAGCCAAAGGATGTGAAAATCTTACTTTGCGGGTTACTCTTCGAATTTTCGGACGCGGCGGGGGCTCGGAGTCGGAGGAGATAATAGTTACCTCTTCCTCGATGGCTTGGCTGTTCCCCGTGTCTTCCTGAAAAGATTTAATGTCAGTAAGGTGATGATAAAGAGTAAAGGGAGTTGAAAGTTACCTCTTCTTCATCATCATCAGTATCATCAAGTTTAAACATATCTCAAGTGCTTGGCTCCCTTTTCTTCGAAGTTCCAGTCTTGGCGGTTTTCCTTTCGGCTCTTTTTGCCGCTCTGGCTTGTTTGCCGCCTCATGGTCATACTTGACCTTCCAGAAGTTGTCATCGGCCTGTGAAAAAAGATAAGGGGTTATGAGTAAAAGCAAGGTGTAATATAGTAAAGAAGTATGCATTGAGGTTGATGACACACTGCGGGGCCGGGTTCTTCTTGCAGAAAGGAAGTAAGCCAAAGGCATTACTAGTCACCGTGCCCTCTTTCAACAACGTTTGGGTCGTAGCCTCCACCACATCATCTGGTAAGTCGCCGGGACTATGACGCGGTGGGTCATTCTTCTTGCCTGAGTAAGTGCACATTAAGCCGGGGCAGCAGCTTAACGGAAGCACTCGCCAAGTGACCCAGACTCGGACCAAGTCGACGCCGTCTAAGCCATTTCCCAAAAGAGCTTTGATTTTTCTAATGGTGGTAGCGAGTGGCAGACGTTCAACAACAGTCAGTTTATCCGGCAGCGGGTGGTTGGATCCAAGGCGCAAGGCGCGGAAGCCGGGCAGAGGATTTTCCTCAGCCGGAGAAGTGTGCTGGCAGTAGAACCATGTCTGATTCCAATCCTTTGGATGGCTCGGCAGTTCTGCATAAGGAAAAAGGCAGTCTCTCCGCCGCTGAATCGAGATTCCACCAAGTTCAAGACTGGGCCCGTTGGCATGTTCATTCTGCCGGTTTAAATAAGATAGCTCTCTGAACAAAAGTAGATTGGGCTCTTCTCCCAGGTACACTTTGTAGAAAACTTGGAAGTTGCAGATATTTGACACGGAGTTGGGTCCAATGTCTTGAGGTCTGAGGTCAAAGAAATGCAAAACATCCATGAAGAATTTTGAACCGAGTGGAGCAAATCCCCGTCTCATATGATCCATAAAAACTATCACATCCCGTTCTTTGGGCTGAGGTTTCTCCTCAGACGGGTCAGGGGCACGATAAAACATGGCCTCCTTCTTGGGCAGGTGACCAAACTTCACAAATTCAGACAATTTTCTTTCTGTGACAATGGATTGGACCCAATTACAGGTCACAGGAGCCTGGGGAGCCTTAGGTGCCATGGTGTAAGTGGAAGCCTATGACAAAATAAGAAGCTCCGGTTCAACTTTAATCCGGAAGGAAAATATTTTTAAGTTTATTCAGAATGGCGGCTTAAGACAGGGCCTAATGACATATAGGTAACTACGCAATGATACTTAAGCCGCTACAGGTATCAGGGGCAGTTAAATTTTCTTAAAATTGTCGGAAGCAAGCAAGACTGACGATCGGTGTTTTTCATAAACTGGGTACATAGATTACCATGGTTAAACAAATTTGACAGAGGCAGTTTTTTGACTAACTGTGGAACAAACAAGTTTCACAAGTTTCAGCTATTCTTTTGGATCAAACAAATGCTCTAAAAAGAAAAAATTCTAGATCTAAAAACCATTACAGAGAAATTCATATACTCAAAGGAGGCCTTTAAACAAGGGAAGTGAGATCTGTTTCCGTTCAAGATGGATGCAGAAAAAGCTACTGCAGTAGTTCTAGCTATCTAAAGATCAAAAAGGAGCACGGGTAAGGAAAAATATCAAGGGTTCGCCGTGGGCAGCGAAGAACACCGACGAACTCGAAGAAGCTCCAATGAAAATCTAAGAAAGAGAAAGAAGGGAACTTACGGATGTGGATGGGCTACGGAGGTTCGCCATTGATTTCTGGTCAGATTCGGGTTGATGCAGCGGCCTGAGTTGGTGAAGACAAGGAGCTCGACAACGGCGGCGGTGGAGCTCGGGTGGCAGAGATGCAGCAAGAGGAAGAGGATGAACGAAAGGAGGGAGAATGTAAGATCTAGGTCGTGTCTATTTATAAGGGAAGACCGACTGAGACGGCGCGAGAAACGAGGAGACCAAACATTATTATCCAGTGGCCCCGACGCCTCGGTTTTTGGAACGGTCAGTAAAAACAAAGATCCATTGGAGGATATGGTGGAGTAAAATATGAATTTAAGTAAAGGTGACGTCACGGCGGGTTAACGCGGATCCAGAAGATGACGTCATGACGGGTTAAAAACCTTTGCACAGGCAGAAGGCAGAAGGTTTATTTCTTAAGGTATTTTAAGACTGACATGAATCGGTTCAAATTAATCTGGGGCCTAATATTGGGGATATAAATATTTGTGTAAGCCGCCCAGGAGGGGCCGGGTTACGCAAAGAAGACTCACCAGAAAGAAGCCCAAGACCAAGCCTGAAGATGGTGGTTCAATAAAGGGTCTAAGGCCCACAGGCGGCTTAAGGCCCATAGTGGTAAACCGCCATGATGACATGACTTGCAACATAAGGTAGAATTAACTAGTCACCGAGCCGGACACTGTCTATGAGCCGACCGAGACTCTGTAGGCCGCAGGGCGTCCACCCGTATATATATGGGGACGACCCGCTGGCGGTTTAGGGCAAGAAACATCTCATCGAGAACCGGGCAAAGCGTATCTCGCTCCCTGGTTATCGAAACCTCAAGCAATACCAACCCAACTAGATGTAGGCCTTACCTTCACCGTAATCAGCCGAACTAGTATAACTCTCTCATGTCCTTTGTCCCAATTAATCCCTTTAAGCTTCCTAGTTGCGATGGCTCCACGACTAAGTCCTTGCAAGAGGACATCTGCCTTGACAATTCCATGACACCTTACATAAAAGTTGTGTTCATCAGTATCATGCATCAATGAATTTGGAAGTGCGAATTTCATTGCTTTTTCTAGTGTGTTTATTTGACAAGGCAAAATCTAAATGGATGAAGGCACGAAATGAAGGTGGTCCTCTGGAGCAACCAAAAAAGATGATCTCTGCAGATTCTCCTACTACTCCTACTACAGTGCAAGTTCCAAAACTCATCTCCCCCACTCCATAGCCCCAGGTGCTTGCTCTAACATGTCAGTGTGATATCTGGTTGCCTAGCTTGTACTGCTCCTAATTTGTTAAATTGCATCTCCTTAGCTTACACATTATACATGGGAATATGACATGCCTTCCTGTACATACTACATCTGACTATCACACCTTGTTCTTACATCAAACTAATGTTCTTGTGTACCTGCATCTATCATTTATGATGAGATAGTCACGCCCGTGGGTTAGTATGAGATGCGCTACTCTTATAAAGAGTGCAGTTTCATCATCCCCACATGAATCTCAAGAAACAGCAAGCCTAAATGAAGATATTGAACGTAGCTCTGTACTTGAATACCGCATTTACCCTACACCAACATCGCGGGTGCTTGATCTAACTTCGTAGTGTGATATGTGGGTGCATGTTGCATATGGTGTCTAGTTAGTAATGCTTCTAATTAGGGTAAATTGCATCTGATTAGTTTACACATTATACCTATGAATTTGACATGCCTTCCTATTTTTGGTACATACTACATCTATCTGTTAACCATGTTCTTACATGAAACTACCTCTCTTATGTATCCTGCATTAATCACTTATGATGAGATACCTTTATTCGTTGCATATTGCATATGATTTCTAGCCTATTGCCATGTATTGCTTATAATTTGGTCAAATACATTTATGAGGCCACCCTTTTAATCTGACGGAGTGATATTTGTTTCATCTTTCATGTGGTTTCTAGCTTGCATTGCTTCGAACTAGTTCAAACACCCTGTGCTTAGTTTACACTTTATACATCATACATGTCAATATGTCATGCCGTCCTATTTTTCATACATATTCCATCCTCCTATCATGCGGCTTCCTTACATGAAAGTACTGTTCGTCAGTATCATGCATGAATGAGTTCTGAAGAGCAAATTTTATTCCTTTTTCTTGTGGGTTTGACTTGACAATGGAAAATCAAAAAAAGAGGAAGGAAAAGAGTAAGGAAGGCGATGATGGTGGTCCTCTGGAGCAACATAAATGGAGCATCTGTACGGATTCTCCTTGTACTGCTAGTGCATTACAAGTTTCAAGTCTCCGCTCCCCTACTCCACCATCCAAGGTGCTTTCTCTAACATGGCAGTGTGATATCTGGTTGCATGTTGCATATGGTGTCTAGCTTGTATTGCTTCTAATTAGGGTAAACTACATCTGCTTAGCTTACACATGACACGTGTGAATATGACACGCCTTTCTGTTTTTGGTACATACTATATCTATCTATCACACCATGTTCTTACATGAAACTTCTCTTCTTGTGTATCCTGCATCAGTCACTTATGATGGGACGCCTTTAAGTTGGCAGTGTGATATTGGTTTGCGTCTTGAATATGATTTCTAGCATGTAGTGCTAGTTTGATGAACGCCACCTATGACAAGACAGTTTTAACTTGGCAGAGTGATATTGATTGCACCTTCCATATGGTGTCTAGCTTGTAGTGCTTCTAATTTGTTAAAGTGTCTTCTGATAAGTTACCACATCATAGGTGTGAATATGTCAAGTCATCCAGTTTTTCGTACATATTCCATCCTCGTATCATGACTTTTCCTTTCCTCAGAGTAGTGTTCGTCAGTATCATGTATAAATGAGTTTTGATGATCAAATTTTATTCCTTTTTCTTGTCGTTTTGACCTCACAATGCAAAATCGGTAAAGCGGAAGGAAATTGGTACGGCAGTTGATGATGGTGGTCCTTTGGAGCAACTGAAATGGATGTTCTCTATAGATTCTACTCTGCCATCCTCCCAACACGATTCACAAGACAACACAAGGCTAGACAGTCAATGTAGTTGTGTAGATGATGGGCACATCTCCCCTACTCCACCATCACAGGTGTTTTCTCTAACTTGGCACTATTATATGTGGTTGCATGTTGCATATGATGTCTAGCTTGTATTGCTTCTTACTTTACACATAATGCCTGTGAATATGACATGTGTTACTATTTCTAGAACATACTATATCTAATCACACCATGTTCTTACATTAGACTACTGTTCTTGCATATCCCGCATTAGCCATTTAGGATAAGGCACCTTTAAGTCGCCAATGTGATATTGGTTGCGTCCTGCATATGATTTCTAGCATGTACTGCTTCTAATTTGTTGAAACACGAGACAGTTTGAACTTGGCAGGGTGATATTGGTTGCATATTTCATATGGTGTCTAGCTTGCAGTGCTTCTAATTTGTTGAAATGCCTTCTTCTTGGTTACCACATCATAGGTGTGAATATATCATGCCGTCCTATTTTTCATACACATTACATCCTCGTATCATGTGTTTGCCTTTCATCTGAGTAGTGTTCGTTAGTATCATGCATGAATGACTTCTGAAGAGCGAATTTTATTCCTTCTTATTATCGGTTTGACTTCACAATGCAAAATCAATACAGCTGAACGAAATTAGTACGACAGTTGATGATGGTGGTCCTTTGGAGCAACTCAAACAGAGGGCCTCTACAGATTCTACTCCAACATCCTCCCAACAAGATTCGCAAGAAAACACAAGGTTGGACAATCAATGTAGCTGTGTACATGATGAGCACATCTCCCCTACTCCACCATCACAGGTGCTTGCTCTAACTTGGAACTATTATATGTGGTTGCGTGTTCTGTATGATATCTAGTTTGTATTGCTTCTGATTTTTTTTGAATTGCATCTGCGTAGCTTACAACTTATACCTGCAACAATCACTTACCCATAAGACACATTTAACTTGGGAGTGTGATGTAGGTTGCATCTTGCATTGTCTTTTAGCTTGTACTGCTTCTAATTTCTTGAAATGGCACTTACGACGAGACACTTTTTACCTGACAGAGTGATATTGGTTGCATGTTCATATGGTGCCTAGCTTTCATTTCTTCTAATTTCGTAAATGCCTTCTGTATACTGTTTTTCATACATATTCCTTCTCCTATCATACCTGTGAATATCTAATGTTGTCTCTTTTGTATATATTCCATCCTCCTATCCCGGTCTTGCCTTACATCAAATTAGTGTTCGTCTGTATCATGTATCAACCAGTTATGCAGAGCTAATTTTATTCATCTTCTTGTGGTTTTGACTTCATATGGAAATATCAGAAAAGAGGAAGGAAAAGAGTAAGTTAGGGTATGTATGTGGTCCTCTAGACCGACACAAACAGACTCTAGATTTTCCACTGCTACTGCTAATGCACTTGAAGTCCCAAGTCTACATGATGAGTTCATCTCCCGTACTCCACCATCACAGGTGCTTGCTCTAAGTTGACATTGTGATAATTGGTTTCATGTTGCATATGTTGTCTAGCCTGTATTTCTTCTATTTTGATTAAATTACACCTGCCGACTATATATGTTATGCATGTGCATATGACATGCCTTTCTGTGTCTAGAATACACTGTATATCTATCTATCATACAATGTTCTTACATCAAAGTACTGTTGTTGTGTATCCCGCATCAGTCACTCATCATTGGACGCTTTTAACATGGTAGTTTGATAGTGGTTGCATCTTGAATTGTTCTCTAGGTTGTACTGCTTCTAATTTTTCGAAATGCAACTTATGACAAGACACTTTTAACTTGGTAAAGTGATATTGGTTGCATCTTTCATATGGTGTCTAGCTTGCATTACTTCTATTTTCTTGAAAATCCTTCTACTTAGTTTACACATCGTAGCTGTGAATATGTCATGCCGTCCTATTTCTTCTTACATATTCCATCCTCATACGGTTGTCTTACATCAAAGTATTGCTTGTTTGTATCATGCATAAATGAGTTTTGAAGAGCGATTTTATTCTTTTGTGTTGTGGGTATGGCTTTACATGGCAAAGTCAATAAAGAGCAAGGAAAAGAATATAGTAGGGAATGGTCTTACTCGTCGGGTGCAATGGAAAAGGATCTTTTGTCGATATTCTGGTGGTACTTATAGTGCAGTAGAAGGTCCAACTCTACCGGTTAAATCTAGAAACACAGTATCACCTGCTCCACCAGTTGTAGCATCCGCTTCAACTGTACTGGCATCTCAATGAGTTACTAGTTCGTTTGCCCTGCAACTGTCTAGTTCCCAAGGTGCCTTCACACCTAACACTACTTTCGAAGCATTGGTGACACAACAGGACTTGGCAAGATCAGATGAACCTCATGAGAATCAACACCAAGACGGTACCTGATCGAGTCAAGTTGGAGTTGCATGCTCCTTTATATGTACTCTCACAGTTTGATGTGCACTAACACTTCCCATATTCGTTGTTGAACTAGCACCACGACGGAAGCGGAAATAGACATCAGGGATAATGCTTGACAGATAAACAAAATCTAAAGGAGGAAGAATGGAGATCCATTTTGAGACAGGTTTAAATAGGCCACATGATGCTACAGAGTCAACCAAGTTAGTATCAGAGGGAGCCGTTGCTGTTAGGTGTCATGCACGTATCCGCTCAACGTGGATCCAGTACAGGAATGAGAAGACGATACCGAGTTGACCACCTTACTTGACCATTTATCCATAATAAATGTTATTCATCACAATTTGTAATATTGTCTTGCTCTGTCCCATACTTTCTAGCTTCCTCCTAATAAGACTCGCATTGTTTTTTCAACATATGAGGTTCAAGTTGGATCTGAAAGATGATGCAACTAAACAACCATGCACTCATGTTTTTAATCTGCTCGGCGACAGTATCGGTATCACCTTAGAAAAACTCACTTTGAAGGCAAGCCTAACAATGAAATCGCCCAAACATCTCAAGTGGGAATATATTACAGATGAAGACTGAATAGCCCTTGTTAAACACTGGTCTGATCCAAAGAATCAGTAGGGTATATGTATTTGATCAGATCACATATTGAACTTGTATTTACGTATGTGCCTTACAAGTGTATCTTATTCTAGGCTAACTGTTTGAAGAACAAGACCAACCGTTCTAAAGTGAAATTCCAACAGACAACAGGGTCTCATAGCTATATTGCACACTTTGAGTGTCTTGTAAGTAGCTGTTACTTCCTTCTTTTTTCTGTGCCATATTATCATATCTATATTGACTTGTTCCAAGTACAGAGGAAAGCCCACATGGAACAAAAAGAAACTGAACCGGATGTAGTGCAAATCTTCAAGGATTGCCACACCAGCAAGATGAAGTGCATGAGCACACCAGTTCAAGCCGCTATTGTAAGTCGTTACTCCTACTACCTTTGAATTGCTTGTTACTATGATGTGTTCACTTAAACGCTTGGTTTGAAACCAATGTCAGTTACTCTATTCACTTTTATACACAATTGTCTTAACGTATCATTTCACCTTACACAGTTTAAAATAGAGGAAGGATATTTGTTTGGTCTTAATCTATAATCTAGTTGTGATGTTCAGGTTCCCACACAATGATACAATAGCCTGTTTGTTTGATATCTTTTTGCCCATGATATGAATGATGTCATACTATGTTCATCCTACTTTAAACCATGTCTCTCTATCCTTACATGTCAACGAATGTGAGGAAATAGACAATACAGTAGGCATGATGCAAGGATATACATTCCGAAAGTGATTTTATTATGTAGTTGGCACTACAATACATGCTAATGTATTACAGTAGTTCACCAAAATAAGTTATGTATAAACGTGAAACCTACTTTGTTTTTTTTTCATTACTAACTTAGCTGGTACACTAATTGTCGGTGTACTAGAATAGGGGTACCCTAGTACCCCGAACTGGTGCACGGGCAGTTGCAGCGCCCCGCGGCAAGGGCTTGCCGGGTGACTGCCAGGATCCTCCTTGGCTCCTTTAGAGCCCTTCAAGAACAAGGTATTTAAGCTCAAGAGACAAGGCCCCGGCAAGAGGAGCTTGCCGGGAAGGCCAACCAAGGCACCTCAAGGCTCGGCGAGCGACAGGCTTCCGGGCCTGACAAGACAACGGCCGCGGCAAGGCGCTTGCCGCGGCAGGCGGCCACTCTGCGCCCGCGCTCCAGCGCATCCACCAACGTGTCGCCCTGAGAGATTTTCCAGGCACGCGTGGCGGGAGGCTGTGCAGCCAGGGGTGCGCAGTGGCATGCGACGCTGACAAGATCGCCATCATGGCGAACGGAGGCGTCCCTGGCGGTACTTTTCCTGCACTGTTTGGGCGACGCAGACGGGCATTTAATGCCCTTGTCCCCTGCCGTCAGGGTTAGGTAGGAAACACTGTAACGTGACTGTACCAACCACCTCACTTTTTACATTTGTACCCTTCTCTGCGTTGCCACCTGTCGGTGACCCCTTTAACGTATAAAAGGAGGCCCATGCGCAACGTAGGGGAGGCTCGACTCTTTCATAAGCCAGAAAAACACTTAGCTCGTTCTAGAGCAAGAACATAATAGAATCAGACAAGCAGCAGTAGGAGTGGTATCTCTCCGGAGAGCTCCGAAGCTGGGTAAACTGCTCGTGTGCTCCGCCTCGATCTGCTCTTCGTGCGATCTCCGCCCCCCACCGAACCGAAAGGGGCTCCGGTCCCATAGGTGTTTGTGGATCAGTTTCCCCCGACACTAATCTACAAGTTCAAACTTCCAGCAAGCTATGGAACAAATGATTGAATAGCCACAACCACCTGAAGGTGACGAGGCTACCATAGGCACAATGTCACCTCTTGTTGTGGTGCGTCAGTATCTCTCCACTAACAGTGCAAAAAGCACCTTCCCGCGTAATTCTGGGTTGGTTGTCAAGGTAACCTCAACCAAATTTCCTACTGAACAAAATCTTCCGGCTAGACAGAGTGATATATCTATGCTCTAGACTCAAGTACAATCCCTAATGGACGTCATTTCGGAAACAAGAATAGTGGTTGATAAATGTTGTCAAGATATGCATGGTTTTGAAACCGGGCTATCAGACATTTGCTTCGTTGTTCAAGAGCAATGGTGGAAAAAAGGGGATGATCATGCTGCTCCATCAGATTCTACAGCCTGAAACATTAGCACTCAGGTCAAATGATCTGTGCTTCTATACATCTGATGGTGCTTTTATCTGCAAGGACTATAAACTTTATGCCAACAGGCCTTTTGTTGTATGGCTGGAATTTATTTAGTTGTGATACAACATTTATCGTGCTGCTAAAGGCTGTAGAAATTACGATCCTATTTTTGTATAGTGTAGGTTTATCTTAGTAATGTATTCGGCCGAAAGCTTCATAGGAGCCCAACGTGCCAACATCCGTTAGGCCCATTCAAATTGGGATAAAAACGATTATGGCCGTAATTTGCATGTAGCCCACTAAAAATATCTGGACCTAAATCAGCATAAGCTTTCATTTGGTAGGCCTATGCACCTAGTGGGACTTTAACAGGCCTAAACATAATTTTGGCCGTCAGATCAAAAGGCCGTTAACATGTGTAAATGTCTCGAGCCCATAAATAACATGGGCCTTTAGTAGGCGGAAAGTGAGATTGGGCCCTGATTTGCCAAATAACCCACTGGACATTAGCAGGCCGAAACGTATCTCAACTCATATAGGCCCATTTACAATGAAGATCGTTCATAGGCCGAAATTCAGACAGGTCGTAAATGCACCGACCTACTACATGAGCCTTTAACAGGTCGGAAGTTCGGTTGGGCTTCACTAGTATCAGTTTTATATGGATTTCGTCCGATGTTAACAGGCCAAAAGTCACAACAGGCTCGAAGTGCCCCAAATCTATAGTGGGCCTCTAACAGGCCAAATGACACAACATGCTGGAAGTGGCCCAAATCACAGTGGCCTCTAACAGGCTGAATGTCACAACAGGCTGGATGTGTCCCAAATCTACAATGGTCCTCTAACAGGCCGAATGTCAGAGATGGTCGAATATGACACAAATCCTTGATGGTCGTTTATGGCCTGAAAGTTTCAATTGCCAAAAAATGGGCCCAAATGAAGCAGGACCTTTAACAGGCCGGAAACACACAAGGCCATAATTCTGCCCAAATACTTAGCGGACTATTAATGGGCCAGAAGTGACCACGGTCTACGATGATGACATGTTTAGACCGGGCCATTGACGGGTCGATCTGACAAAAGCAATATGGGCCTTAACTGCAAATGAGCTATCTGCAAGCAGGTCGTTAATGGGCCAGCCCGCTAATTTTCACTGGGCTAGCCTTTTTAACCTAAATGGGCTGTTGTTGGGCTTTGCCACGTGTCGACGTATCATAGGCGCCTCCTGTCCATTGGGCGGTTGACATCTTTCCTTTTTGGGTGCTGACACGTGGTTTCTATAACCATTGATAATTTTACACGTGGAAAATCCTTATTGGTCGGGGCTGTTACCGGGTTATCAGATCCAAAACTGGACCCGATATCTTAAAGGCGACCCGTTACGGTGGATGCCACGTGTCGGTCACCATTGACGAAAGCACTTCTATGACGCGTGGTTTATCGTCATGGAAGTGGACACTTCCGTGATGATAATTTTGGTAATGTCATGGAACACTTCTACGACACCACGTATATGACTATCTTGATTTTGTCATAAAATTGTCATGGATGTACATGCATGACAAAAAACGTGACCTACTGTGACAAACACGTATCATCACAGAAGTGTATTTTTTTTTTGTAGTGATGTTACTTGCCCGAGATTCAATCGTCGGTATCTTCATACCTAGTTCAATCTCGATACCGGAAAGTCTCTTTACTCGTTCCATAATGCATCATCCCGCAACTAACTCATTAGTCACATTGCTTGCAAGGCTTCTTATGATGTGCATTACCGAGAGGGCCCAGAGATACCTCTTCGATACTTGGAGTGACAAATCCTAATCTCGATCTATTGGAACCCAACAAACACCTTCAGAGATACCTGTAGAGCATCTTTATAATCACCCAATTACGCCGTGACGTTTGATAGCACACAAGGTATTCCTCCGGTGTCTGGGAGTTGCATAATCTTATAGTCGGAGGTATATGTATTTGACATGAAGAAAGTTGTAGCAATAAAACTGAACGACCATTATGCTAAGCTAACGGATGGGTCTTGTCCATCACATCATTCTTCTAGTGATGTGATCCCATTCATCACATGACAACACATCACTACTAGGGAAAATGTTATACACAACATCTTATCAGTAGCGCTGGACAAAATCATGCGTTACTCCTACTTAGTAGCAACGCGTATGAACAAACCGTGCTACTGCTATAACTTTAGCAGTAGCGCGTGCCGGCAAAAAGCGCTGCTACTATGTCTGAACTGGGCGCACATGGCTAGACCAACTTAGCATTAGCGCATATCAACGACCAGCGCTACTGCTATTCTCCTTAGCTATAGCGCTTTTATCTTACCCGCGCTACTACTAACCCTACCTTATCCCCCCACGCGGCCGAACCTCTCTCTCTCACTCAGTCTCCCTCTCAGTCACTCTCACTCATGCCGATATCCATCCTCCATCGTCGCCGCTGTCGTTGTCCGTCCACCACCGAGGTACTCCCTCCTTTTGTTCCTCCTCCTCCCACCGCGCCCTCCTCCCTCCTCCTCCCACTGTGCCCTCCTCCTTCCACCTCCGGCCGCCCCCTCCTCCCTCCTCCGCCGACAGCCTGATGACCCACAAGTATAGGGGATCTATCGTAGTCCTTTCGATAAGTAAGAGTGTCGAACCCAACGAGGAGCAGAAGGAAATGATAAGCGGTTTTCAGCAAGGTATTCTCTGCAAGTACTGAAATAAGTAGTAACAGATAGTTTTATGATAGGATAAATTGTAATGAGTAACAAGTAACAAAAGTAAATAAAATGCAGCAAGGTGGACCAATCCTATTTATAGCAAAGGACAAGCCTGGACAAACTCTTATAATAGGAAAAGCGCTCCCGAGGACACATGGGAATATCCTCAAGCTAGTTTTCATCACGCTCATATGATTCATGATCAGTACTTTGATAATTTGATATGTGGGTGGACCGGTGCTTGGGTACTGCCCTTACTTGGACAAGCATCCCACTTATGATTAACCTCTATTGCAAGCATCCGCAACTACAACAAAAGTATTAAGGTAAACCTAACCATAGCATGAAACATATGGATCCAAATCAGCCCCTTACGAAGCAACGCATAAACTAGGGTTTAAGCTTCTATCACTCTAGCAACCCATCATCTACTTATTACTTCCCAATGCCTTCCTCTAGGCCCAAATAATGGTGAAGTGTTATGTAATCGACGTTCACATAACACCACTAGAGGTTAGACAACATACATCTTCTCAAAATATCAAAATGAATACCAAATTCACATGACTACTAATAGCAAGACTTCTCCCTTGTCCTCAGGAACAAACGTAACTACTCACAAAGCATATTCATGTTCATAATCAGAGGGGTAATAATATGCATATAGGATCTAAACATATGATCTTCCACCAAATAAACCAACTAGCATCAACTACAAGGAGTAATCAACACTACTAGCAACCTACTAGCACCAATCCCGGACTTGGAGACAAGAATTGGATTCAAGAGATGAACTAGGGTTTGGAGATGAGATGGTGCTGGTGAAGATGTTGATGGAGATTGCCCTCTCCCGATGAGAGGAGCGTTGGTGATGACGATGGTCATGATTTCCCCCTCCCGGAGGGAAGTGTCCCCGGCAGAATAGATCTGCCGGAGCCCTAGATTGGTTCCGCCAAGGTTCCGCCTCGTGGCGGCGGAGTCTCGTCCCGAAAGGTTCTCTGCTATTTTTGTCTCATCGAAAGACTTCATATAGGAGAAGATGGGCGTCGGAGAGCCACCAGGGGGCCCACGAGGTAGGGGGGCGCCCCCAGGGGGGCGCCCCCCACCCTCGTGAGCAGGGTGTGGGCCCCCTGGCCTTCATCTTTGGCGATGATTTTTCTTTATTTATTTTAAGGTGTTCTGTGGAGTTTCAAGACTTTTGGAGTTGCGTAGAATAGGCCTTCAATATTTGCTCCTTTTCCAGCCCAGAATTCCAGCTGCGGCATTCTCCCTCTTCATGTAAACCTTGTAAAATAAGAGAAATAGCCATAAGTATCGTGAGATAACGTGAAACAACAGGCCATAATGCAATAAGTATTGACATAAAAGCATGATGCAAAATGGACGTATCAACTCCCCCAAGCTTAGACCTCGCTTGTCCTCAAGCGAAAAGCCGATAACAATAAATATGTCCTCATGTTTAGAGGTAGAGGCGTCGATAAAAATAAAATACGGACATGAAGGCATCATGATTATTTCATAACAGCAACATAAATAGATTTTGTCATATGATTACTCATGTTCAAGTGATGATCTTTTCACAAAGCCAAAATATGAATCAGAAACCTTATTGGGCACCAACAATTATAATCTCAGTCATTGAAGCAATTGCAATTTATCATAACATCGGAAAGAGTCTATGTCAGAGCTTAAAAGCAAGCCCACATACTCAATTATCACTTAGTCCTTCACAATTGCTAACACTCACGCAATACTTGTGGTTACGGAGTTTTAATCAGACACAAAGAAAGATATGGGCTTATAGCTTTGCCCCACAACCTTTTACCTCAAGGGTAATGTCAACAATAATAATTCATGCTCCCCCACATCCGATTAGATATATATATATATATCATGTTATTTTCAACATGCTGAGCTTGCCAAAGGATAAAATGAAAAAGGAAAGGTGAAGATCACTTTGACTCTTGCATAAGGTAGAGGATAATAATAAAAGATAGGCCCTTCACAGAGGGAAGCAGAGGTTGTTATGCGCGTTTAGGGTTGATGCACAAAATCTTAATGCAAAAGAACGTCACTTTACATAGCCCCTTGTATGTGAACCTTTATTATGCAGTCTGTCGCTTTTATTGCGTCCACAACAAGTTCATGCAAAGTTTATTTTCTCCGCACTAATAAATCATGCATATTTAGAGAGCAATTTTTATTGCTTGCACCGATGACAACTTACTTGAAGGATCTTACTCAATCCATAGGTAGGTATGGTGGACTCTCATGGCAAAATTGGTTTAAGGGTATTTGGAAGCACAAGTAGCATTTCTACTTAGTGCTGAGAATTTGGCTAGCATGAGGGAAAAGGCAAACTCAACACGGTAGAGGAACCATGACAACATACTTTGTCTCAGATGTAAGAAAACATAACTCATTATGTTGTCTTCCTTGTCCAACCTCAACTCTTTAGCATGTCATATTTTAATGAGTGCTCCCAATCATAAAAGATGTCAATGATAATATATCTATATGTGAAACCTCTCTTTCCTTATTACTTCCTATTGGCCAACTCCCAACAACTTTTAATAATCATACTTTTTCTATGTGAAGTCATTACTTTCACTAAGATCGATACGAACTCTTTGGTTCTTTTTGTTCTTTTTCTTCTAATCACCCAAGATCATGACAAAATACTCAAGCCCTTGACTCAACACTAATCTTTATTATATAGTCACGGACTCTATTACAAAAAAGGATCATAAAGCAAAACTCAAAACTAGATCACGCCATGACTTTATTCTACTAAATCAAGATACTACTAATAGGATCGAACTAAGAAAAACGGTAAAGATAGGAGTTGTGATGGTGCTACGATACCAGGGCACCTGCCCCAAGTTTGGCAGTTGCCAAGGGGAGTGCCCATACCCATGTGATTATGTCCTCGGAGGTGATGGAGGTGTTGCATTTTTCTTCTCCAGCTTGCGTCTGAGGCTAAAATTTTCCTCCCTTAGATCCTCATTCTCGAGCTCAAGTTTCATTATCTTTTTGCATAGTGCTGCCTTGCTGTCCTGCGAAAAACAAGGTGGGATAGATTGGACCTTAGGGAGGCTTGACTTCTTGAACTCCACATGCATATCACCAGGTTGAGGTAGGGGATAGTCCTCCTCGTCGGAACTCGTTTCCTCCTTCCTCTTCGGATCTTAGTCTTCTTCTTCCTTCGTGGTCCAACCATAATGCTCCGCATCCCCACATACTTTTGGATTTGCAATATAATTAGCCATGTAGCTCTCTCCCTCCGAATCTTGGGAAGACATCTTGCCCTAATCTGCAGCAGCAACAGCTCGAAACGAAAACAGAGGATATTTGCATGATACGAGAGTCAAAGCCTTCGGGAATATATATATAAAGAATTTTTACCGACCAAAATATGTATCGTGCAAGGAAACGGAGTCCGGAGGGCACACGAGGTGCTCACGAGGTAGGGGGTGCGCCCAGGGGGGGTAGGGCGCGCCCTCCACCCTCGTGGAGGCCTCATGTCCTCCCCGGACTGCTACTTATTTTTCTATTTTTCTAAATATTCCAAAACGGAGAAATATTGCCTTAAAAATTGTTTTGGAGCCGGTTTACTTACCGTACCACATACCTATTCCTTTTCGGAGTCTGGAACATTCTGGAAAGTGTCCCTTATGTATTCCGCCGGGGTTACGGTTTAAATAATATTAGTTTCAACATTTATGGGATTACCTGAAATATAGTGTTTGATCCTTTGACTGTTTACCACCTTCGGATTTGTGCCTACGAAGTTGTTGATTTTTATGGCACTGGAATGATAGACCTCCTCGATAACGTAGGGACCTTCCCATTTGGAGAGAATTTTTCCTGCAAAAAATCTTAAACGAGAATTGTATAGCAGTAATAATCACCCACATTAAACTCACGCTTTTGTATCCTTTTATCATGCCATCTTTTAACCTTTTCTTTAAACAACTTGGCATTTTCATAAGCTTGGGTTCTTCATTCATCAAGTGAGCTAATATCAAATAACCTCTTCTCACCAGCAAGTTTGAAATCATAGTTGAGCTCTTTAATAGCCCAATATGCCTTATGTTCTAGTTCGAGAGGTAAGTGACAAGCTTTTCCATAAACCATTTTATATGGAGACATACCCATAGGATTTTTATATGCAGTTCTATAGGCCCATAATGCATCATCAAGTTTCTTGGACCAATTCTTTCTAGACCTATTGACAGTCTTTTAAAAGATTAATTTGAGCTGTCTATTGCTCAATTATACCTGACCACTAGACTGCGGGTGATATGGAGATGCAATTCTATGATTAACGTCATATTTAGCAAGCATCTTACGAAAAGCACCATGAATAAAGTGTGAACCACCATCAGTCATTAAATATCTAGGGACTCCAAACCTCGGAAAATTAACTTCCTTAAGCATTTTAATAGAAGTGCTATGATCAGCACTACTAGTTGGAATAGCTTCTACCCACTTAGTAACATAATCAACAGCAACTAAAATATGAGTATATCCATTAGAGGCAGGAAAAGGTCCCATATAATCAAAGCCCCAAACATCAAATGGTTCAATAACAAGTGAATAATTCATAGGCATTTCTTGACGTCTACTAATATTACCAATTCTTTGACATTCATCGCAAGACAAAACAAACTTACATGCATCTTTGAAGAGAGTAGGCCAATAAAAGCCGGATTGCGATACCTTATGTGCAGTTCTATCTCCAGCGTGGTGTCCTCCATAAGCCTCGGAGTGACACTTGCGTAGGATATGTTCCTGTTCATGCTCAGGTACACAACATCTAATAACACCATCTACTCCTTCTTTATAAAGATGCGAGTCATCCCAAAAGTAATGTCGCAAGTCATAGAAAAACTTTTTCTTCTGTTGGTATGTGAGGCTAGGCAGTATAAATTTAGCAACAATATAATTAGCATAATCAGCATACCATGGAGTGCTATGAGAAGTACTTATGACATTTAATTGCTCATCAGGAAAGCTATCATCAATAGGTAGTGGGTCATCAAGAACATTCTCTAGCCTAGACAAGTTGTCTGCAACGGGATTCTCAGCTCCTTTTCTATCAACAATATGTAAATCAAATTCTTGCAGCAAGAGAACCCATCTAATAAGTCTAGGTTTGGCATCTTTCTTTTCCATAAGATATTTAATAGCAGCATGATCTGTGTGAATAGTTACTTTAGAATCAACAATATAGGGTCTGAATTTATCACAAGAAAATACAACTGCCAAAAGTTCTTTTTCGGTAGTAGCATAATTTCTTTGAGCATTGTCTAGAGTCTTACTAGCATAATGGATAACATTCAGTTTCTTGTCAACTCTTTTCCCTAGAACAGCACCTACAGCATAATCACTACCATCACACATAATTTCAAAGGGTAAATTCCAATCAGGTGGCTGAACAATAGGTGCAGATACTAATGCTTTCTTAAGTATTTCAAATGCTTCTACACAATCATCATCAAAGACAAATGGTACATCTTTTTGTAATAAATTAGTCAGAGGCCGAGAGATTTTTGAGAAGTCCTTGATGAACCTCCTATAAAATCCGGCGTGACCAAGGAAACTTCTTATACCTTTGATATCCTTGGGACATGGCATCTTTTCAATAGCACCAACCTTGGCTTTATCAACTTCAATACCTCTTTCAGAAAGTTTGTGCCCCAAGACAATCCCTCCATTCACCATAAAGTGGCACTTTTCCCAATTCAAGACAAGATTAGTTTCTTCACATCTCTGCAAAACTCGAGCAAGATTGCTCAAGCAATCATCAAAAGAGGAACCATAGACGGAAAAGTAGTCCATGGAAACCTCACAAATTTTCTCGCAAAAGTCAGAGAATATAGCCATCATGCATCTTTGAAAGGTAGCAGGTGCATTACATAAACCAAAAGGCATACGTCTATAAGCAAAAGTACCAAAAGGGCAAGTAAAAGTAGTCTTTGATTGATCTTTAGCCGACACAGGTATTTGAGAAAAACCAGAATAACCATCTAGAAAGCAATAATGTGTATGTTTGCATAATCTTTATAGCATTTGATCAATAAAAGGTAAGGGGTAATGATCTTTCTTAGTGGCCTTATTTAATTTGCGGAAATCAATTACCTTCCTATAACCTGTGATAATTCTTTGCGGAATCAATTCATCTTTATCATTAGGGACAACAGTAATACCTCCCTTCTTAGGGACACAATGGACAGGACTTACCCACTGACTATCAGCAACGGGATAAATTATACCTGCCTCCAGAAGCTTGAGTATTTCTTTTCTCACCACTTCTTTCATTTTAGGATTCAAACGTCGTTGAGGATCATGAACTGGTTTGGCATCAGCTTCCAAATTTATTTTATGTTGACATAGAGTGGGACTAATGCCCTTAAGATCATCCAAATTATATCCAATAGCGGCACGATGCTTCTTCAGAGTTTTCAATAATATTTCTTCTTCATGCTCTGAAAGGTTAGCACTAATAATGACAGGATATATTTTCTCTTCATCAAGATAAGCATATTTAAGATTATCAAGCAACAATTTAAGCTCAAACACGGGATCCCCTTGGGTGGAGGAGGATCCCCTAGGATTTCAACAGGAAAATTGTGTTGCAGAATAGGTTCCTGTTTAAAGAATACTTCATCTATTTCCCTTCTTTTATTCATGAACATATCATTTTCATGGTCTAGCAAATAGTGTTCTCAAGGATCACTAGGAGGTACAGCAATAGAAGCAAGACCAATAATTTCATTCTTACTAGGAAATTCTTCCTCACGATGTTGTTTACTAAATTTAGAGAAATTAAACTCATGGACCATATCATCCAAGCCAACAGTAACAACATTCTTTTTGCAATCAATCATAGCATTAACAGTACACAAGAAGGGTCTACCAAATAAAATGGGACAAAAGCTATCTTGTGGAGAACCAAGAACAAGAAAGTTAGCGGGATATTTGGTTTTCCCACACAAGACTTCAACATCTCTAACAATTCCCATTGGGGATATAGTATCTCTATTGGCAAGTTTAATTGTAACATCAATTTCTTCTAACTTAGCAGGTGCAATCTCATGCATAATTTCTTTCTATAAGCCAATGGGTATAACACTAGCACTAGCACCCATATCACATAAGCCATGATAACAATGATCTCCAATTTTAACAGAAATAACAGGCACGCCTACCACAGGTCTATGTTTATCTCTATCACAGGGTTTAGCAATTCTAGCAGTTTCACAAGTGAATTGAATAACATGCCCATCAATATTATCAGACAAGAGATCTTTAACAATAGGAATATTGGAATCTACTTTGACTTGCTCAGGAGGTGTATAAGTCCTAGTATTGCTTTTACGAACAACAGTTGAAGCTTTAGCATGATCCTTCATTCTAACAGGGAAAGGGGGTTTCTCAACATAAGAAGTGGGAACAATAGGATCATTATAAGTGACAATCTTTTCTTCAACTTTAATAGGTGCAGCTACTTTTACTTCTATGGGAGGATGATATTTAAACCACTTCTCCTTTGGGAGATCAACATAAGTAGCAAAAGATTCACATAAAGAAGCTACTATCTCAGAGTCAAGTCCATATTTAGTGCTAAACATACAGAAAATATCAGTATCCATAAAAGATTTAACACAATCAAACTTGGGTGTCATACCTGACTCCTTGCCTTCGTCGAGGTCCCAATATTCAGAGTTGTGTTTAATTCTATCCAATAAATTCCATCCAAATTCAATAGACTTCATCATAAAAGAGCCATCACAAGAAGTATCGAGCATGGTGCGATTATTATCAGAAAGCCGAGCATAAAAATTCTAGAGAATTGTCAATTTTGAGAGCTCATGATTGGGGCATGAATATAACAATTATTTAAGCCTCCCCCAAGCTTGAGCGATGCTTTCTCCTTCGTGAGGCCAAAAATTATATATATAATTGTGATCACGATGAATAAGATGCATAGGGTAATACTTTTGATGAAATTCCAATTTCAATCTTTTATAGTTCCATGATCTCGTATCATCACATAGCCTATACCATGTCAATGCTTCTCCCTCCAAAGATAAAGGGAAAGCCTTCCTCTTAACAACATCATCGGGTATACCTGCAAGCTTAAATAGTCCACAAATATCATCCACAAAGCGTAGATGTTCGTCAGGATGATTTGTTCCATCTCCTGCAAAAGTGTTAGCTAGCAGTTTTTCCATCATACCCGAAGGAATCCCAAAAGAAGTTTCATTTTCAATAGGTTCAGTAGGTTGAGCAGGTTGAGGAGCAACTCTTTGCTCTACTGGACGGGGTGAAGATACCCCGAATGAGCCCCTGAAACAATTACTTTCCATGGTAGCAAGTGACAGAAAATTTCAGCACACTAAACAAATTTTTCCTTACCAAATTCCATGTACCAAAGGCGCTTCACTCCCCGGCAACGGCGCCAGAAAAGAGTCTTGATTACCCACAAGTATAGGGGATCTATCGTAGTCCTTTCGATAAGTAAGAGTGTCAAACCCAACGAGGAGCAGAAGGAAATGATAAGCGGTTTTCAGCAAGGTATTCTCCGCAAGTACTGAAATAAGTAGTAACAGATAGTTTTGTGATAGGATAAATTGTAACGAGTAACAAGTAACAAAAGTAAATAAAGTGCAGCATGGTGGCCCAATCCTTTTTCTAGCAAAGGACAAGCCTGGACAAACTCTTATAATAGGAAAAGCACTCCCGAGGACACATGGGAATATCGTCAAGCTAGTTTTCATCATGCTCATATGATTCGCGTTTGGTACTTTGATAATTTGATATGTGGGTGGACCGGTGCTTGGGTAATGCCCTTACTTGGACAAGCATCCCACTTATGATTAACCTCTATTGCAAGCATCCGCAACTACAACAAAAGTTTTAAGGTAAACCTAACCATAGCATGAAACATATGGATCCAAATCAGCCCCTTACGAAGCAACGCATAAACTAGGGTTTAAGCTTCTGTCACTCTAGCAACCCATCATCTACTTATTACTTCCCAATGCCTTCCTCTAGGCCCAAATAATGGTGAAGTGTTATGTAGTCGACGTTCACATAACACCACTAGAGGTTAGACAACATACATCTTATCAAAATATCAAACGAATACCAAATTCACATGACTACTAATAGCAAGACTTCACCCTTGTCCTCAGGAACAAACGTAACTAATCACAAAGCATATTCATGTTCATAATCAAAGGGGTAATAATATGCATATAGGATCTGAACATATGATCTTCCACCAAATAAACCAACTAGCATCAACTACAAGGAGTAATCAACACTACTAGCAACCTACTAGCACCAATCCCGGACTTGGAGACAAGAATTGGATGCAAGAGATGAACTAGGGTTTGGAGATGAGATAGTGTTGGTGAAGATGTTGATGGAGATTGCCCTCTCCCGATGAGAGGAGCGTTGGTGATGACGATGGTCATGATTTCCCCCTCCCGGAGGGAAGTGTCCCCGGCAGAACAGCTCTGCCGGAGCCCTAGATTGGTTCCGCCAAGGTTCCGCCTCGTGGCGGCGGAGTCTCGTCCCGAAAGGTTCTCTGCTATTTTTTTCTCATCGAAAGACTTCATATAGGAGAAGATGGGTGTCGGAGAGCCACCAGGGGGCCCACGAGGTAAGGGGGCGCGCCCAGGGGGGCGCCCCCACCCTTGTGAGTAGAGTGTGGTCCCCCTGGCCTTCATCTTTGGCGATGATTTTTCTTTATTTATTTTAAGGTGTTCCGTGGAGTTTCAGGACTTTTGGAGTTGCGCAGAATAGGCCTTCAATATTTGCTCCTTTTCCAGCCCAGAATTCCAGCTGTCGGCATTCTCCCTCTTCATGTAAACCTTGTAAAATAAGAGAGAATAGCCATAAGTTTTGTGACATAACGTGAAATAATAGCCCATAATGCAATAAGTATTGGCATAAAAGCATGATGCAAAATGGACGTATCACAGCCCTCCTCCCACCGCCCCTTCCTCCTCCTCCTCCAACCGCCCCTCCCTCCTCCTCCTCCGGCCGGCCCCTCCCCCTCCTCCTCCGGCCGCCC
>NC_057801.1:137163913-137181622 GCF_018294505.1 Triticum aestivum
ATTCGTAGGTAATTTAAATGTATATTTTAGAATGTAGACATCGTAGACTGTAGGTTTTTTAATAGAACAACTTTTTTGACTATTTTAGGTGTTTTGAATAAAATAGAAGTAAGAAAATTTAGGGTAGAACTAGGGTAGTAGAATTTTTAGCAAGTGTTTAATGGAAATAGTTTATTTAGTAAGTGATTAATATAACTAGTTTATTTATATTAAGTGCTTAATGGAACTAGTTTATTTAGTAAGTGCTTAATAGAATTAGTTTATTTATAGTAAGTGCTTAATAGAACTAGTTTATTTAGTAAGTAGTTAATAAAACTAGTTTATTTAGTAACTAGTTAATAAAACTAGTTTATTTAGTCTAGGATTATATATAAGATATTTTCAAATGTTTTTGTTCATATTTTCAACAATTGAAATGCAATGACCATCGATAAGTGGCCTATGTTTTGCCGGAGTGTTGATTAATTTCCGTTCCGGCAAATTTCAGGCGCTTAATATGTCCTTTTTTAGCAAAGGTCATGCCGGATTTTTTGGGTTTTGCCGTCGAGTTATAATCTTTGAATTTTGAACACAGGAGATGTCTGATGACGATGGGATCCTACGATGACCAAGTTGTGTGCGACAGGTTTCCTCACCTGCAAAATGATAGGTTTTTCACCGTGAAGCTGGAAGAGACCTTTGATGTTTGTACGGTTGGCAACGACAAGCATTTCATCATAAATAATATCTGTGACGCCCTCGATTCAATCGTACACTAATCATACATGCAAATGTGTACGATCAAGATCAAGGACACACGGGAAGATATCACAACACAACTCTAGACACAAATTAAAATAATACAAGCTTTATATTACAAGCCAGGGGCCTCGAGGGCTCGAATACATCAGCTTGAATACAAACGAGTCAGCGGAAGCAACAATATCTGAGTACAGACATAAGTTAAACAAGTTTGCCTTAAGAAGGCTAGCACAAAAGCATCTACGATCGAAAAGGCAAGGCCTCCTGCCTGGGAGCCTCCTAACTACTCTTGGTCGTCGGCGTCCGTCACGTGGTAGGAGGCACCCTCGGGGTAGCAGCAGTCGTCAAAGGTGGCATCTGGCTCCTGGACTCCACCATCTGGTTGCAATAACCAGAAAGAAGAAAGAAGGGGGAAAAGGGGGAGCAAAGCAACCGTGAGTACTCATCCAAAGTACTCGCAAGCAAGGATCTACACTACATATGCAACATTATCAAAGGAAGGCTATATATGTGGACTGGGCTGCAGAAATGCCAGAATAGAGAGAAGGCCTAGTCCTACCGAAGACTAGCATCTTCTGGAAACCACCATCTTGCAGCAAACAGGAGGGAGTAGAGTAGCATAAGGTAAAGTAGTAGCGGTGTTATCAACCTCGGCCAGAGATCCTTTCTCGACTCCCTGCGAGAAAGAAATCCCAGAGCCATACTATCCAGTTATCATCACAATCAAAACCTCATCTCTATCCAGTTCTCATCACAAGTATCCAGTTCTAGTTGTATCGATCGGGATACAACTCCAAGTGTCCGTTACCGTAGGACAGGCTATCGATAGATGTTTTCTTCTCTGCAGGGGTGCACCAACTTACCCACCACGCTCGATTGACTCCGGCCGGACACACTTTCCAGGGTCATGCCCGGCCTCGGCCAAACAATACGCCGCAACCCGACCTAGACTTAACAGAGAGGTCAGCACGCCGGACTAAACCTATGCCCCCAGGGGTCATGGGCCATCTCCCCGGAAACTCCTGCACGTTGCGTACGCGGCCGGTGAGCAGACCTAGCTACCTCCTTCAACAAGGCAGGCGCTTGCGCAGTCCAACCCGGCGCGCGCCACTCAGTCGCTGACGTCTATTAAGCTTTGGCTGATGTATACGACGCAGAACGCCCATACTATGCCCACGTGATGGTTAGTGCTATCAGGCCAGAGGCCCCTCGGATCAAATATCCAAATCGTAGTGGATTAGGAACGCGCGGTAACAAGCAGAGACTCACGAAAGAGGTGACCCCGTTGCCCCGTCTCGAGGACTTGCGGCAAGGGCTAAGAATGCCCGGCCACGCCTCGTAATTATCTCACGGGCACCTTCCAGGTCAACCCGTCTCCACATCACTTTCCAAGTAACAGTTGTAAAGTCCAAGTATCCGTGTGTCCAAACATCAAGAGGAAAACCCAAGGAATCACCCTCGGTGGGTTCCACTCAATGTAATCATCAAGGGGAACGTAGAGGAATCACCCTCGAGGTTCACACTTGAGGGGTTGCACGACAGAGTCGTATCGGAAGTGGTTAAAGAGGAAATCACCCTCGGTGACCACGACCGAATAGCTACACTACAGGGTTAACATCAGAAGTGTTGTAGAGGTCTCACCCTCGGCACTCGATAGTATCCCAGTAGTGTCGAGCAACTAAGGGGAAAGTGATGTGCGGTGCCGGGGCCTGGTCTTCGATCCCGTTGATCGGGTCTTCAATGATGAAACAGGGGCAACAAGGACAAGGTGGGGGTCACTGATGGATCACTAACCAACCTATACTAAGCAGTTTAGGATAAGCGGTAAGGTACAATAGCAGATACAAAAGCAGGCTATGCATCAGAATAGGTGCAAACAATAACAGTAGCAAAATCTAATGCAAGCATGAAAGAATGGAATGGGCGATATCGGGATGATCAAAGGGGGGGCTTGCCTGGTTGATCTGGCAAGGAGGGGTCGTTGTCGACGACGTAGTCGATCACCGGGGCATCAGCGGCCTCGGGGTCTACCGGAGAGAAGAGGGGGAAGAAACAGTAAATACATAGCAAACAGAGGTAACACTAAGCATGACATGACGATACGTAGCGCTAAGCGTGCCCTAACGCGGTCCTAGACGTTATAGGTGAAGGGGGAAAACAACCGGGAAGGTGTTCCCGGTTCCGGACCTGTGTCAGACAGATGACCGGAGGGGGAAAGTTCCATGTTCAGCATGCTAGGGGCATGTGACAGATGAACGGACCGCATATTCGGATTCGTTGGATTTTTCTGAGCAACTTTCATATAGAAAACATTTTCATCGGAGTTACGGGTTAAAAGTTACGGATTTTCAAAGTTCAAACCAATTTCTGAATTATTTTAAAAGCAGAAAAGGTTTATTGCGTCAGTAGTGACGTCAGCATTGCGTCAGCTCTGCTGACCAGTCAAACTGACAGGTGGGACCCACCTGTCAGCCTCTCTGTCTAACAGAGGCTTAACTAAGCTAACAGGGTTAGTTAGGGGGCGTGGGCCCCAGCAGTCAGTGGCTAATTAGATTAACTAATTAACTTTAGTTATATAAACATTTTAATTAACCGAATTATGTGGTGGGGCCTACACGTCAGTGGTAAAGGGCTGCCCAGTCAGCAGTTGACTGGGTCAACCCGGTCAACTGGGGCCATAGGGCCCGCTGGCAGCGAGCCAGGGATGGGGCCCGCCCAGCCACATCGGCGGATGGCGCCGGAGCGACGCCGGCGAGGTAAAACGCGGCGGCGCGGCTCGGGAGGTGGTCGAAAATCACGTATAGGGCACCGTTCGTCGAGTTTTCAGGCGCGTTCAAAAGATATGGCTGCGCCACGTCCAACGGTGGTGGTTGTGGCGGTAGGGTTGACCGGAATCGAGCGTGGCGAGCCCATCGGCGGACGGCCGGAGTCGGGCGCGAGAGGAAACGGCGATGCAGTGCGCTAGCGAGCAAACTGAGAGGCCGGACGAGACATACGTGAAGCGGCGAGTGCAACGGGCGTTGGCCCGTGACCAATTGGCCACCGAAGGCACGCCGGCGACGAGCGCAGGCGACGGCGACGTGCAGGTGAGCATGGAAACAACGACCCCGAGCACGGAGAGCAGCGGCAGGTGGCGCGTTTGAAACCTACGGCTACGGTGAGCACGACTGCGAGCTCAGCCGAGCTCGACAGCGTCTGTGGCGATAGCAGCAGCAACATCGGCGGAGCTCCGTTCGGGTAAACATGGCGCGGCGGCTACGGGCAGCGACAGGCAGCGCAAAGAGGACGGGAAGGAAGGTGTGGAGCTCACCGAGCGGTCACGAAAGACCCTTGGTGGTTTAGGAGTAGCAGAGCTCGCCGGGGTGGAAGGGGATCGCCGGCGGCCCGAGGAAGACGTCGACGTGTTCGGCGATGCAAAGCTCCTCTGCTCCCTCCAGCGGCTGCAGAGGACGCGGAAGTCCACGGTGATGCTGAAGAGGACGGCCAGGCCGCGTCGAAGGCACGGTGACCGCGGAGAAGACAAAGATGCGGCGACGGTGGCGCTCGGAGGTGGATGGGGAACGAAGGGGAGAGGCAACGAGCAGGCGGAGAGGGCGAGGGGAATCTAGGAGTGGGTGGAGGTAGGTGGAGAGGAGGTCGAGGCGTCGATGGGAGGGGCCCTTATCCACCCGCGGCGTTGCCGGCGAGGTGGTCGGGCGGCGACGAGCTCCTGTAGCGGCGCGCATCGGGGGAACAGGAGGGAGGGGAGAGCGACCGGGGAGGGGGCATGGGCCGGTCTAGCTAGGCCAACTAGCGCGGGTGGGCCGAAGCCCAAGTGGGGCAGGGGCTTTCTCTCCCCTCTGTTTTTTTTTCTTTTTCTCCTTTTCTTTTCTTTTCCAGCAGCTTTTGCATTTTTCTTTTGCCACAATTGACTTTGCAAAAAAATTATGCCACTGGCCAAAACAAACTCAAAGAATTAAAGTGCACTGCCTCAAAAAGATTGGGTGGCTTTTGGAATAGTTGCCAATTTTTTATAAATCAAAAAGGCATTTAATTTATTTCTTAGGCCACTGTTTGAAGTAGCTTAGGCCACTCAAACCTTTTTGCAAAAATGTTGGTTCACCACCAATAGTAGTTGTGGATTATTCTGCACATGATGAACATTTTTGTTTTCATGTCTGAGCATTTTGAATTTCAGACAAAATTTGAATTTGAATTCAACTGGAATTTAAAAGAGAAAGGAGACAATTATGATCAGGAACATGTTTAGCAAAAAGATTAACTTAACCCCAGGGGTTACTGTAGCATCATTACACCGGGGTGTTACAACTCTCCTCCTCTAAAAGAAATTCTCGTCCCGAGAATTAAGAGGTAGAAGGGAAAAGATCGGGGTATTCAGCCCGGAGGTTATCTTCGCGTTCCCAAGTGGCTTCCTCTTTAGTATGATTCGACCATTGCACCTTGAGGAACTTAGTAACCTTCTGGCGGGTTCGACGTTCAGCTTCTTCAAGAATGCAGATCGGATGCTCCTTGTATGTGAGATCATCTTGAATTTCAATCAATTCCGGATCCACTTCACGTTCTGGATCCTTGAAGCATCGACGAAGTTGCGACACATGGAAGACGTCATGGACGTGAGAGAACTGAGGTGGCAACTCCAATTGATAAGCCACCAGTCCACGACGGGCGAGAATACAGAAGGGACCAATGTAGCGAGGAGCTAACTTTCCCTTGACTCCGAACCGATGAGTGCCTCTCAAAGGAGTGACACGCAGATAAGCTTGTTCACCAGGTTGATAAGTTGAACCCCAGTGTTTCCGGTCATAGTTGCTCTTCTGGCGGGATTGGGCCGCCTTGAGATTATCCCGGACAATGCGAACCTGCTCTTCAGCTTGTTGAATAATGTCTGGACCAATGAGTGCTCGTTCCCCAGTTTCGGACCAATTCAGAGGGGTTCGGCACTTACGTCCATAAAGCACTTCAAAGGGTGCCATCTTCAAGCTGGCTTGATAGCTGTTGTTATAAGAGAACTCCGCATAAGGGAGAGATTCTTCCCACTTCTTGCCGAAAGAAATAACACAAGCTCGAAGCATGTCTTCAAGAATTTGATTGACTCGCTCGACTTGGCCTTGGGATTGGGGATGATAAGCAGTGCTCCAGGTAATATGAGTTCCCATTGCCTCTTGGAAACTATCCCAGAACTTAGAAGTGAAAATACTGCCGCGGTCTGAACTGATCTCCTTCGGAATGCCGTGGAGTGACACAATTCGGGAGATATACAAGGTTGCCAATTGACTAGCAGTGATAGTCTCCTTGACTGGCAGAAAGTGAGCAACCTTCGAGAATTGGTCGATGACGACAAAGATAGCATTGTTACCTTTCTGAGACTTGGGAAGGCCAGTGACGAAGTCCATTTGGATCTTATCCCACTTCCATTCAGGAATCGGAAGCGGTTGTAGAAGTCCAGCCGGTTTTTGATGTTCTGCTTTGACGCGACGGCAAACGTCACATTCTTCGATATATCGGGCAATGTCTTGCTTCATTTTAGACCACCAGTACTTCTGACGGATGTCTAGATACATTTTGGTACTTCCCGGATGAATGGAGAGAGGGGTGTCATGCGCTTCTTTCATCACCTTCTCTGTCATAAGCTCGAACCGGGGTACGACAATGCGATCTCTGAAGTATAAGGTTCCATCTTCACCAAGTGAGAAATCTCTGGATTTCTCTAAGGCAAGATCCTTTTTCATCAGATCAACATGAGCATCTTTGGCTTGAGCAGACTTGATTGCTTTCAGAAGAGTTGGTTCCAAAACAAGGTTATTCAGAGAACCCTGTGGAACTAGTTGAAGGTTCAGCTTGCATAGCTCTTCATAAAGGCGGGGTTGAGCTTTGTAGACCTGGTGATTATTGCAATAAGACTTTCGGCTTAGGGCATCGGCCATTACATTAGCCTTGCCAGGTGTATAAGATATACCGCAGTTGTAGTCAGCAATAGCTTCCATACATCGCTGCTGACGGAGGTTCAGATCTGGCTGAGTAAACAGGTACTTCAGACTCTGATGATCAGTGAAGATCTCACAACGATTACCGAGAAGGTATTGTCGCCATAGCTTCAATGCAAAGATAACCGCTGCAAGCTCAAGGTCATGAACCGGGTAGTTTACTTCGTGAGGACGCACTTGATGGGAGGCATAGGCAATCACCCTGCGCTCTTGCATTAGAACACAGCCTAACCCTTGACGTGAAGCGTCACAATAGATGACAAAGTCCTTGCGAGAATCAGGGGGAGCAAGCACTGGGGCAGAAGTCAGTTTATCCTTGAGTGCCTGGAAACTTTCCTGACATTTGTCTGTCCAATCAAACTTAACGCCTTTGTGAAGCAGATTAGTCAGTGGCTTGGCGATCTTGGAGAAGTTCTCGACAAAGCGGCGACAATAGCTGGCCAGTCCGAGAAAGCTTCTGACTTGCTTGACAGTCTTTGGAGGGGTCCAGTCAAGAATAGCCTGAACGCGCTCTGGGTTGACGGCAATACCATCCTTGGAGATAACATGACCAAGGTAGGTGACTTCGGGTAACCAGAATTCACACTTGGAATACTTGGCATAAAGTTGATGCTCTCGAAGCTTCTCCAGAACAAGACGAAGATGTTCAGCATGTTCTTCTTTATTCTTCGAATATACCAGAATATCATCCAGATAGACTATGACGAACTTGTCGAGGTAATCCATGAATATATAGTTCATCAGACGAGAGAATGTAGCTGGAGCATTGGTTAAACCGAATGACATGACGGTGTACTCGTAAGAACCATAACGAGTCACAAATGTGGTCTTTGGAATATCCTCTTCACGAACACGGATCTGGTGGTAACCCAACCTCAAGTCGAGTTTAGAGAATATTGATGAACCAGCCAGTTGATCATACAGATCATTGATCCGAGGTAGGGGATATTTGTTTTGAATTGTAGCTTGGTTGATAGGACGATAGTCTTGGACCAAACGGTTCGTACCGTCCTTCTTCTTGACGAAGAGAGAAGGTGCTCCCCAAGCAGAGGAACTTGGACGAATGAAACCCTTGTGAAGAGATTTGTCGATTTCCTCCTTAAGCTCAAGGAGTTCATGAGGTGGCATCTTGTAGGGTCGTTTTGCAATAGGAACGGTGCCTGGTTTCAAGTCGATGACGAACTCGACAGCCCGGGCAGGGGGTATTCCTGGAAGTTCTTCTGGAAATACGTCTTGGAAGTTGCGAACGACTGGAATCTTTTCAATTCCCTCAAGAGGTGCCGCGTTCAACGCATTCAAAGCATAAAGTCGTGCTTCAGCGTTTTGAACAAGCTGAGCATGGTAGGTTACAATCTCATCTGAAGGATGTAGGAGGTGAACGACCTTGGTAGCGCAAACGATAGAGGCAGTATGCGCTTTCAACCATTCCATTCCCAGAATGAGGTCAATATTGGAAGACTCCAGAATAATGGGAGAAACAAGGAATTCCAACCCTTCAATTTCAACAGGAACGTCGTGACCAATCATCGTAGTTTGACATCGGCCCGCAGGGGTGCGTACCACTATCGGAGTGTTCATGGGCTCGCATCGAATGTCATGTGCGTAAGCAAAATTTTCTGACATGAATGAATGTGATGCTCCTGAATCAAACAAAACAGAAGCTGGTACTGAATTAACAAGGAGAGTACCCATCACAGTGGCAGGCTGGTCTTGAGCTTCATTCAGATCAATATGATTAGCCTGACCACGACCATAAGGTCTGGCATTGTTGTTATGGGGCTGATTGTTACGGTCAGTTGAAGACAGAGCCAGCTGATTCTGATTCTGAGGGCATTTCCTGGAGCGGTGACCTGGAAGGCCACACTTGAAGCACAGACCATCATTGGGATTGGGAGCAGAAACTTGGGGTGGTACAGCCCGAAGGGGCTGCCTCTGCGGTTGAGGAGGCAGACAAGGTGCAACATAGGACTGTCTTGGTGCAGGTGCAGTTGGACGATACATGCTGTGGGGAATCCATATCCGACGCTTCTGCGCTGACGGGCCCGAAGATGGGCCAGCATCACGGCTACGCCTGAGGGATCCCTGGTGTTCCTGAAGACCAGTCTCAACCTGAATAGCCTTGTTCACCAGGGTGGCGAAGTCGGCAAAGTCATGAACGAGCAATGCTAGCTTAATATCAGGGTGAAGTCCATCACGAAACTTCTCTTGCTTACGAGCATCAGTTGCAATGTCTTCTTCAGCATAACGCGACAAGTCCAGAAATTCCCGTTGATAAGCATCTACAGTCTTGTTGCCTTGGGTGAGGTTGCGGAACTCTTGCTTCTTCCTGTCCATGGATCCCTGAGGAATGAAACGGGCACGGAAGGCAGCTTGGAAATCCGGCCAAGTAATGACCGTTCCAGCAGGTAGGGTACGCCTGTGGCTGTCCCACCATTGAGCAGCAGGACCCTTCAGAAAGAAAGATGTGAAGGTGACATAGCTGGCAGGGGCAACACTAGCAGACTCCATTTCATATGTGATGTCGCGGAGCCAGTCATCAGCATCAAGGGGTTGAGTTGAGCTACGGTAGATAGTTGGGTTGAGGCGCATGAAGTCCTGCAGAGTTACTCGGGTTGGATGTTGATTCATGTTCGGACGAGGAAACTGAGCCATCATTCCTTCCATGAACTGGCGAGTTAACTCAAACTGTTGCCTCATTCCAGTAAAGAATTCAGGCGGTGGTGGGTCGTTGGCACCACAGCCACGACCAGCGGGTCTAACCATCCTGCTAACATGTAACAGGGGTAGTTCAGCATTGAGCATTTGCAAAGATAAGGATCAGTCATGATGAAAACATGCATAATGAAGGAGGTACGATGGATTCCACTCCGTAGTCAACACGACAGGGTGTGCACTACTCAAAAAGCTATTCTAAGGAATAACTATGGCTTCATCCAACTTCGGGGTGAATGTGGTCACGGGATCCTAATGTTAGTAAATTCATTTAACCCGAGTAGAAGAGAGTTCAGAGTCCCAGAGTATAGACGAGGAGTAAAAGATGCTAATACCACCCAATAGCGACGTGGGCCCGTAAGCCACACAGCCAATGTTAGTAAAAGTTTTCAGTGACTAGACTCAACTTCGGCCAAGGAGTTGGAAAGGGGGCTACCTACAGGCAGTCGGCTCTGATACCAACTTGTGACGCCCTCGATTCAATCCTACACTAATCATACACGCAAATGTGTACGATCAAGATCAAGGACTCACGGGAAGATATCACAACACAACTCTAGACACAAATTAAAATAATACAAGCTTTATATTACAAGCCAGGGGCCTCGAGGGCTCGAATACATCAGCTTGAATACAAACGAGTCAGCGGAAGCAACAATATCTGAGTACAGACATAAGTTAAACAAGTTTGCCTTAAGAAGGCTAGCACAAAAGCATCTACGATCGAAAAGGCAAGGCCTCCTGCCTGGGAGCCTCCTAACTACTCTTGGTCGTCGGCGTCCGTCACGTGGTAGGAGGCACCCTCGGGGTAGCAGCAGTCGTCAAAGGTGGCATCTGGCTCCTGGACTCCACCATCTGGTTGCAATAACCAGAAAGAAGAAAGAAGGGGGAAAAGGGGGAGCAAAGCAACCGTGAGTACTCATCCAAAGTACTCGCAAGCAAGGATCTACACTACATATGCAACATTATCAAAGGAAGGCTATATATGTGGACTGGGCTGCAGAAATGCCAGAATAGAGAGAAGGCCTAGTCCTATCGAAGACTAGCATCTTCTGGAAACCACCATCTTGTAGCAAACAGGAGGGAGTAGAGTAGCATAAGGTAAAGTAGTAGCGGTGTTATCAACCTCGGCCAGAGATCCTTTCTCGACTCCCTGCGAGAAAGAAATCCCAGAGCCATACTATCCAGTTATCATCACAATCAAAACCTCATCTCTATCCAGTTCTCATCACAAGTATCCAGTTCTAGTTGTATCAATCGGGATACAACTCCAAGTGTCCGTTACCGTAGGACAGGCTATCGATAGATGTTTTCTTCCCTGCAGGGGTGCACCAACTTACCCACCACGCTCGATTGACTCCGGCCGGACACACTTTCCAGGGTCATGCCCGGCCTCGGCCAAACAATACGCCGCAACCCGACCTAGACTTAACAGAGAGGTCAGCACGCCGGACTAAACCTATGCCCCCAGGGGTCATGGGCCATCTCCCCGGAAACTCGTGCACGTTGCGTACGCGGCCGGTGAGCAGACCTAGCTACCTCCTTCAACAAGGCAGGCGCTTGCGCAGTCCAACCCGGCGTGCGCCACTCAGTCGCTGACGTCTATTAAGCTTTGGCTGATGTATACGACGCAGAACGCCCATACTATGCCCACGTGATGGTTAGTGCTATCAGGCCAGAGGCCCCTCGGATCAAATATCCAAATCGTAGTGGATTAGGAACGCGCGGTAACAAGCAGAGACTCACGAAAGAGGTGACCCTGTTGCCCCGTCTCGAGGACTTGCGGCAAGGGCTAAGAATGCCCGGCCACGCCTCGTAATTATCTCACGGGCACCTTCCAGGTCAACCCATCTCCACATCACTTTCCAAGTAACAGTTGTAAAGTCCAAGTATCCGTGTGTCCAAACATCAAGAGGAAAACCCAAGGAATCACCCTCGGTGGGTTCCACTCAATGTAATCATCAAGGCGAACGTAGAGGAATCACCCTCGAGGTTCACACTTGAGGGGTTGCACGACAGAGTCGTATCGGAAGTGGTTAAAGAGGAAATCACCCTCGGTGACCACGACCGAATAGCTACACTACAGGGTTAACATCAGAAGTGTTGTAGAGGTCTCACCCTCGGCACTCGATAGTATCCCAGTAGTGTCGAGCAACTAAGGGGAAAGTGATGTGCGGTGCAGGGGCCTGGTCTTCGATCCCGTTGATCGGGTCTTCAATGATGAAACAGGGGCAACAAGGACAAGGTGGGGGTCACTGATGGATCACTAACCAACCTATACTAAGCAGTTTAGGATAAGCGGAAAGGTACAATAGCAGATACAAAAGCAGGCTATGCATCAGAATAGGTGCAAACAATAACAGTAGCAAAATCTAATGCAAGCATGAGAGAATGGAATAGGCGATATCGGGATGATCAAAGGGGGGCTTGCCTGGTTGATCTGGCAAGGAGGGGTCGTTGTCGACGACGTAGTCGATCACCGGGGCATCAGCGGCCTCGGGGTCTACCGGAGAGAAGAGGGGGAAGAAACAGTAAATACATAGCAAACAGAGGTAACACTAAGCATGACATGACGATACGTAGCGCTAAGCGTGCCCTAGCGCGGTCCTAGACGTTATAGGTGAAGGGGGAAAACAACCGGGAAGGTGTTCCCGGTTCCGGACCTGTGTCAGACAGATGACCGGAGGGGGAAAGTTCCATGCTCAGCATGCTAGGGGCATGTGACAGATGAACGGACCGCATATTCGGATTCGTTGGATTTTTCTGAGCAACTTTCATATAGAAAACATTTTCATCGGAGTTACGGGTTAAAAGTTACGGATTTTCAAAGTTTAAACCAATTTCTGAATTATTTTAAAAGCAGAAAAGGTTTATTGCGTCAGTAGTGACGTCAGCATTGTGTCAGCTCTGCTGACCAGTCAAACTGACAGGTGGGACCCACCTGTCAGCCTCTCTGTCTAACAGAGGCTTAACTAAGCTAACAGGGTTAGTTAGGGGGCGTGGGCCCCAGCAGTCAGTGGCTAATTAGATTAACTAATTAACTTTAGTTATATAAACATTTTAATTAACCGAATTATGTGGTGGGGCCTACACGTCAGTGGTAAAGGGCTGCCCAGTCAGCAGTTGACTGGGTCAACCCGGTCAACTGGGGCCATAGGGCCCGCTGGCAGCGAGCCAGGGATGGGGCCCGCCCAGCCACGTCGGCGGATGGCGCCGGAGCGACGCCGGCGAGGTAAAACGCGGCGGCGCGGCTCGGGAGGTGGTCGGAAATCACGTATAGGGCACCGTTCGTCGAGTTTTCAGGCGCGTTCAAAAGATATGGCTGCGCCACGTCCAACGGTGGTGGTTGTGGCGGTGGGGTTGACCGGAATCGAGCGTGGCGAGCCCATCGGCGGACGGCCGGAGTCGGGCGCGAGAGGAAACGGCAATGCAGTGCGCTAGCGAGCAAACTGAGAGGCCGGACGAGACATACGTGAAGCGGCGAGTGCAACGGGCGTTGGCCCGTGACCAATTGGCCACCGAAGGCACGCCGGCGACGAGCGCAGGCGACGGCGACGTGCGGGTGAGCATGGAAACAACGACCCCGAGCACGGAGAGCAGCGGCAGGTGGCGCGTTTGAAACCTACGGCTACGACGAGCACGACTGCGAGCTCAGCCGAGCTCGACAGCGTCTGTGGAGATAGCAGCAGCAACATCGGCGGAGCTCCGTTCGGGTAAACATGGCGCGGCGGCTACGGGCACCGATAGGCAGCGCAAAGAGGACGGGAAGGAAGGTGTGGAGCTCACCGAGCGGTCACGAAAGACCCTTGGTGGTTTAGGAGCAGCAGAGCTCGCCGGGGTGGAAGGGGATCGCCAGCGGCCCGAGGAAGACGTCGACGTGTTCGGCGATGCAAAGCTCCTCTGCTCCCTCCAGCGGCTCCAGAGGACGTGGAAGTCCACGGTGATGCTGAAGAGGACGGCCAGGCCGCGTCGAAGGCACGGTGACCGCGGAGAAGACAAAGGTGCGGCGACGGTGGCGCTCGGAGGTGGATGGGGAACGAAGGGGAGAGGCAACGAGCAGGCGGAGAGGGCGAGGGGAATCTAGGAGTGGGTGGAGGTAGGTGGGGAGGAGGTCGAGGCGTCGAGGGGAGGGGCCCTTATCCACCCGCGGCGTTGCCGGCGAGGTGGTCGGGCGGCGACGATCTCCTGTAGCGGCGCGCATCGGGGGAACAGGAGGGAGGGGAGAGCGACCGGGGAGGGGGCATGGGCCGGTCTAGCTAGGCCAGCTAGCGCGGGTGGGCCGAAGCCCAAGTGGGGCAGGGGCTTTCTCTCCCCTCTGTTTTTTTTCTTTTTCTCCTTTTCTTTTCTTTTCCAGCAGCTTTTGCATTTTTCTTTTGCCACAATTGACTTTGCAAAAAAATTATGCCACTGGCCAAAACAAACTCAAAGAATTAAAGTGCACTGCCTCAAAAAGGTTGGGTGGCTTTTGGAATAGTTGCCAATTTTTTATAAATCAAAAAGGCATTTAATTTATTTCTTAGGCCACTGTTTGAAGTAGCTTAGGCCACTCAAACCTTTTTGCAAAAATGTTGGTTCACCACCAATAGTAGTTGTGGATTATTCTGCACATGATGAACATTTTTGTTTTCATGTCTGAGCATTTTGAATTTCAGACAAAATTTGAATTTGAATTCAACTGGAATTTAAAAGAGAAAGGAGACAATTATGATCAGGAACATGTTTAGCAAAAAGATTAACTTAACCCCAGGGGTTACTGTAGCATCATTACACCGGGGTGTTACAATATCATCACCTGTGCTTCTTTTGTTTAATGTGTAATTTTGGATATTTTTTTCAATTCGATTAGTGCATCCCGTGCCATGCTAGACCATATGTATTGGAGAAGCTTGGTTTTGGTTTAGATGACTTTGAGAATATGGAGACGAGGAGGCCTCTCTTAAGAACTAAACATGGTTATGAGTTTCTGCTTAAGTTGTACAATGCGGTCGATCGCTCCCATTTCGGTTGCTCTAATTGGGAAGCTCTCTGCAAGGCATATGGATTTGAGGAGGGAATGCGAATAAGATTTGATATTCGTCCCAAATTTTGCCTAGATGTGAGTTTGTCAAACTAATTTGTTAAGTTCAGTAATTTATGTTGTTAATTTAAAAATATTGTGTGTTCGTCCTTACTAAACTTATTTATTTATAATTGTCAGCTTATTTCTTATCTTCAAGAAATACTCGGAAGGTAGTAGACATCACATACTACAGCTATGACTCCAAGCTTAATTGTGAGGAGAAAGGTTATCTTGTCTCATTCATAGTAGATGTTGAGGCCTTCAAAACCAGTCACTCTATCAACCCAAATTATACTAGATACGTGCCACTTGTCCATAAATTTCTTGATAGTAACTTCATTGCAAAAAACTTGGTAAGATTTTGTTAATGATGGTAACTTCATTGCATACATTATTCTTAAGTAAACTACATTGCTAACTATATACGTTACTATTACGTTTTTGAACAGAGGCTCCTGAAGCAGGTTGTGCCTGACATGCTGTTTACCGAAGGTGATATGCATATGGTTAGCTTACGCCAACTCCTTGGAAGGCTTACCATATTGCATACTCAATTTCTTCAAATGATGGAAGACTCAAAATCAAAGAATGGCGCAAAGTGATGAATGCGCACACGCAAAGAATTGGAGACAAAATGAATGTGCGCAAGCCACAAGTTGGAGATAGGTTTATGTCCATTCTCCGTTTTTGTGAAGGACAAGTTTATCTGTTTTATGGTATTTTAGCTAGGAGAGAGGAGTAGGTCCTAAGTATTAAGAACAATTAGTTAGTGTTGATTATATATGACTACAATGTCTTAGACTTGATGGTGTTGCTGAGTAGGAGTACTGATTATGAGTATTATGATGATGATGAGGAGGAGTTGTTATTATAACTAGTGACCAAGTTGTTATATGATGTCTCATGGATGAAAATGATGATTATGAGGAGTTATATGACAATGATATATTATGATTATAAGTTGTTAATGATATAATGATGATGATGATGATGATGATGATGATGATGATGATGATGATGTCATTGGGTGAAAGAACCGCGGATTAGTTTCAAATGGATGGATCCAAAGTGACCATTGGTTACTTTGGATCCATGCACTTGAAACTAATCAAAGGTTCTTTCACCTATTGATTTAGTAGCTCATTATAATGTAAAAACAATATCTAAATTGCTACTGTATGAAAAATTGTATAAAGGTGTAAGAATACGACCTAAAATTCAAAAGAAATAGAAAACGGAATAATAGTAGTAGCCGTTGTTTTCCAAACCGCTGCTAGTAATTAGCAGTAGCGATTGATTTGGAAAGCGCTACTACTAAGTAGATATAGTAGTAGCGAGTGCCAGTAGGCGCTACTACTAAGCTTTAGCTGTAGTGTCGTATCAGTAGTGCGCTTACCCACGCTACTGATAGTCCAAAAACCAGCACTACTGCTAGGCTTTTCCCTAGTAGTGCATGTCTATGGTTAGGAAACTTAACCATCTTTGATCAACGAGCTCGTCAAGTAGAGGCATACTAGAGACAAAGTGTTTTCTCTATGTATTCACACATGAATCAAGTTTCCGGTTAATACAATTCTAGCATGAATAATAAAAATTTATTATGAATAAGGAAATATAAAGGAACAACTTTATTATTGCCTCAAGGGCATATTTCCTTCAAATGATTGGTTTGGACCTGATACATCTCCAACATATCTACAATTTTTGATTGTTTCATGCTATTATATTATCAATATGGGATTCTTTATATGCATTCTTATGCTATTTTGCATTATTTTCAGGATTAACCTATTAAACTAGTGCCCTGTGACCGTTCTTGTTTTTTTTGGCTTGTTTTTGGCTTTGCAGAAAATCAATACCAGACGAACTCCAAACACAATGAAACTTTATGGTGATTTTTCTGGACCAGAAGGGATCCTAGAAGGTTTGGGAGGAGGCCAGAAGAGCTACAAGAGAGCCACGAGCTTGCAGGGACCCCACGCAACTCTATCTTATATTTACTAATTCGAAGCACCATACGAGACACCACGTTAATCCTTAGAATTAAGAGATTTTGACCATCCAATTAATATATCATTCATATATAGTTGTAGGATGAAACAGGAGACCAGTTAATTGTTCAAAAAAAAGAAAACAGGAGACCACGGATTCGAACAAAGTATTAGCCCCAGAGGGCTCGATAATAGGAAAGGTTCGGATAATTAGACACAATCCAAACTACTATTAAACACTAGCTGGGGCAACTATTTCATGCCTCGATCTAATTTGGGATGGACACAAGACGGACCTTGCCATGAACATCATCGAGGACGTCCAGCAGCAGCTCAATCCTGTGAACTTTCTTGAAAATAACCTTGTGGCCTTGCCACTCATAAACCTGTTTGTGGAGGCATGCCACATCATCTTCGTGCGTAAGCATGATAAGAATAGTATGCCTCACAAACAAAGGAGTAGCTTTGAACTTCTTGTGCTTTAGTACAGCTTGGACAACATGCCTAACAACTGTGAGGCTAGAATACATCTCGATGTTTGTATAAGTGCAATTGGCTTCCAGGATCCAACAGCCTAAGAACGTTGTTTTTCCAGTGCGTATATTCAGGTCATCCGCCTCGTAGCGAGTGACATGTACAACCACACAATCCATGTCTGCATCAGGGCTCTAATGGAAATAGAAACAAATTCTGAATTACTTTCCAATATAAAAAACACAAGTTATTTAAACCACTATGTAGAGTCAAAAGTATGCATGACAGGGAAGGTAGCATGGCATCAAAGCTAATAAAATTTTGCATTATTTGTCACCGCATACTTAGATGAAAAACCACAATCGAGATCAGCAAAGAAGAAAATCACCTTGGGCAACTCAACGGGGGGGACACATCCTCGAAGGGGGAAAACTGCTCCTTCGGGGCCACGGGGGTTGTAACCTCAAACGGGGCATTGACCATCTCAGTAGTGGCCATGAGCGTATTTGGGGGCCGCTCCATGGCTGCCTCCATCTTCTTGGAGCTCTCTGTCTCATGGGGATCAGCCTTCCTCATCTGGTCCAACATCGGCAGATCTTTGCCTGGTTCTTCTTGCACTACTAGGGAAAAGCCTATACACAGAATCTTACCAGCAGCGCTCCTAAAAATACGACGCTACTGCTATTTAGCAGCAGCGCGTGATAGCAAAACACGCTGTTGAAAGGAAAATAGCAGTAGCGCGTCCACG
>NC_057801.1:137181866-137198432 GCF_018294505.1 Triticum aestivum
CTATTCTGAACCGCGCTACTGCTATAGAAGTTAGCAGCAGCGCGCTTCGAAGAAAACCGCTACTGCTAAGATCAGCCCACAAGTTTAGTCCCACCTTGCTCCTGAACAGGGTGTTTACCACCTTAAATATGTTATTTCTGAAACTATCACAACCAGTTGGTCTTCACTGAACTCTATGTGTAAAATTTGTGGCCGCAATATGAGTCCTCTCCGGTTCCTACCAGAGAGGACTCATATTGACAATTCAGATTGTACACAAAAAGATCATTGATGGCCAATGTATTTTTGCATTGACGTATTTTTGTATACTTACACTTAGCAGTAGCGGTTTATCTACAAAGCACTACTGGTAGTCCAACTTAGCAGTAGCGCGTAACAATGCACAGCGCTACTGCTATTCAGATTAGCTGTAGCGCATTTTGGCAAACGCGCTACAACTATCCCTAACTTATCCCCACGCACACGACCGACCCTCTCTCTCACTCACACTCTCACTCTCGCCCGCTTGCCGATAACCGTCGTCGTGCGTCGCCGCCGCCGCCGCCTTCGTCCGCCCACCGCCGAGGTACTCCCCTCCTTCCGTCCCTCCTCCCTCCTCCTTGCACATCCTCCCTCCGCCTGCGGCCGCCCCTCCCTCCTCCGCCGCCGCCCTTCTCCCTCCGCCTACGGCCGGCCCTCCTCCCTCCTCCACCGGCAGCCCTCCTCCCACCGCCCTCAACCACACCGCCGCCACCCGAACCCACCCAGCAGCGCCGCCTCCCGATCCCGCCCTCGCCGCCCCTACCTCTCCGTCGCCCCCACCCCCTTTTCCTCTCTGCTTAGTTAGTACTAGATATTGTTTAGTAGTAGTAGATGTTAATTTAGGGTTCATAGCTAAAGATTTTTAGTAGTAGTAGATGTTAATTACTTGTAGTGATGGTACTAGTTAACTAGGGCAGTATGATTAATAGTAGTTGTAGTTGAACTACTTTAGTTGTAGTTGAACAAGTTTAGTAAGTGAATTAATAAACTAGTTGAACTAGTTGAATTAATAGAACTAATGTATTTTTAGTAAGATAATTAATATAACTAGTTGAACTACTTTATTTTTAGAAAGAACTAGTTTTTTTCTATTTATATTAAATTTATATTTAGTAAGAACTAGTTGAATTAATAAAACTAGTTGAACATGTCATATTTGTTGTTATTTTTTAGTTTAAGAAATTATTTGGGATGTATTAGTGATAACTTATACAGTTTCAGGTAACCACCGTCGTCCCCATCACCGACCCCGTCCGACATCCCCGCCGTCGTCCCAGTCACCGACCCCCTCCGACATCGAGGTGAGACCAGCCAAATATCCTTGTATATCTTGTGTTTCTCAAATAGGATATGTGGTTGCCCAAGTGGCTGTTCATGTTCAGTTTACACCTCCGAGTGGCCTATGTTTTGCCGGAGTGTTGATTAATTTCCGTTCCAGCAAATTTCAGGCGCTCGATATGTCCTTTTGTAGCAAAGGTCATGCCGGATTTTTTTTATGAATTCTGGCATGACTTGTGCTAGAATATGTAGGAAATATCGAGTGGCCTGGATTTTCTCAAAAATTATTATCTAATTTAGGGTTTTTAGTACATATATTTAATTGTACAAGTTTAATCTTTGAATTAGAAACATAGGAAATGTCGTACTTGGACAATGACAGTCTCCCGGGGGAGTGCAGTTGGTGCCACGATGATCGAGGTATGTGCGACAGGTTCGTTGAGCTGGACAAAGATCGGCGCTTCAGCATTAAGCTCGAGGAGACCTTCGATGTTGAAACGGTACGCAACAACGACAAGTGTTTTTTTCGTAATTAAGCATGACTTCAACTATTTCGACATCTAATTTTCATATTTTACAATTCGACTAGCTTATCCCATGCCATGCAAGACGCTATGTCTTGGAGAGGATGGGTTTTGAAGACCATGAAAATTTCGAAACAAAGAAAATACACCTAAGGACCCATCATGATATGGATTTTGAAGTAAATATGTGCAATGCTCACAGCGTAACCCATTTTGGTTGCCAAAATTGGGAAGCACTTTGCAAAATGTATGGTTTTTATGAGGGTATGATTGTCACCATGGATCTTGGTGATCCTGACATCGAGCAAGACAATATGGACATTTGGGTCCTTGTTGGTATGCTTCCGATTGTACCGCAATGTGAGTTTCTCAAACATAGTTATTAACTAATTTATATTGTTTATTTCAAAATAGTTGACAGCTTATTTCCATTGATAGTTTATTTTGATTCTTCAAAGACTGTGCGGAAGATGGTAGACAAAATCCACTACACCGATGGCTCCGAATTAACTTATAAGGAGAAAAATAATCTGGTCGCATTTTGTACTCTTTTTGAGGATTACAATAACTATTATCGAACTCCTCCAAATTATGGTGAATATGTGCCACTAGTTCACGTTTTGAACCATGGTAACTTCTCTGGAGATACCCTGATAAGATCTATCTATTATATAATTAAAACAAGAGTCAAACAAGCCATTACATTGGTCCACATTGACCGTAAATTTTAGAAATTAACGGTTAAGATTGAAAAGATGCACCGTTACACATAAATATTACCATGGACAAATATTTTGACATGTCACGTACTAATATTCAACACGTCTTTGGTTAACACGTTTGACTTTATCTCCAAAAAACTAGCCTACGTTGGTATATAAAAAGAAGACTACCTTAGGTTGGTGACGCAGAGTACGGCAAGTAAAAAAGTTAAGCAGCCAATTAGAAAATAGTCCCATCCGAGAGAAGGAATATTAAGGAAGAGTCGGACCATAGCAACCCTATCCAAAAAAAAGAAGTGTACGTCCGCTAATCTTTCCCTACTAATAAAGCACGGAGTGCTTCTGGTCGTACGTCGTCGTCACTTTTGCAAAAAAGCCCCTCTATTTTCAAGAATTCAACCCGCAGTCCCTGCACGGATTGAATCTGTTGGGTTCACCGTCGCGGCTTTTTTGCATAAAGGTTCCTGCGCTTTTTAGTATTTGACCCGCAGTCCATGGATAAGTGAAAAACGATTCGTCCACGCCGTCTTATTTTCCACCGCGCCGCTCAATGATGGATAAGGCGAAGGGGGCGACTGCTGATGCGAGGGGGAGAGAGTGGGAGGAGCTTGCGTACACGGGAGGCGGGAGGCGGGGCCAGGGAGGAGGAAGACAGCCGCGACGGCGACCAGTGCCGCGGGGCCGGTGGCGAGGAGAGCTCCGGGGTCACCGAATCGAGCGTCGCCGGGGAGGGCGACACTCCACAGCGGCGGTGCTTGGGGCTCCGACGAGCGGAGGCGAGCGATAACAGGAGGCGACAGGAGAAGCTCCGCGGCGACGCCCTGAAGGCCATCAGCCATGGCCATTGTGGTCTCGCTGCACGGGGATGAGGACGGGAGGGGCTTGGCAGTCAAGCGCGAAGCAGAGGGGGCGAGCAGTCGAGGCAGAGGCGTCGTCCTCTGCCCGAACTGCTGCTGCTCGATGCAGAGAGCTGGGGGCAGCGTCTGGAGTTGCAGGGAAGCGTGCACAGGAGGGATGGATGGGTTCATGGCGGAGGCGTCGGGGCTCCATGGAGGGCAGTGGCAGCTGCTTACCGAAGAAAGTAAGGAGAGAGAGATTCAGAGAGGGAATATGGGAAGGAAGCAGAGAGAGACTGCGGGATAGGGGCTTCCTACCGGCATCATGGAGGATCTCCGGTGAGGCTCGACGTGCTGCGGGTTGGACGGGAGGACAGCAGCCGGGCCGCCGTCGCACCAAGGCTAGGTTCGCGCGCTGCGTCGAGCTCCGCCTCCCCCCAGCGTGCAGCCGCTCGCTCTCGCCTGCCCCCACGGCGAGCTCCACCTCCTGCGTGCGGTCGCCGCCTCCCTCAACCTCCACCACCTGCTGCAAGTTGGTGCCCAGGGCGTCGCAAGCTGCCAGCGGCGGCAGAGTTGCTGCTCCCGTGTCGTGATTGGACTCCGTGTTCTTCTCCAACAGCAAATACATGTTCTTCTCCAACACCAATCGATGGATTTCCCGAGCCGGATTTGAGTTGCCTACTATAAGAAGGAAGGGTCCTCGGACCAGAAGCTCCATGAAATCAAATCAAATCAAATCCCGTCGAAATTGCAATCTTCGTCGAAACATCCATGTCACCGCCGAGTTCGCCGGAGGAAGAAGCGCAGAGTTCGCCGGAGGAACAAGAACGTCCGTCCAACCATTCAATGTCGCTGCCGGCGGCTACAACAGAGGTATATATCCCCTTGATATTGATTGGATGCAATTCCCTGTTTTAGATGTTGTTTCTGTCCCCTGCCTCTGATTATGCTATGTAGGAGCCTTTTCTTTTCTTTTTAGTTATTTAGTGATATGGGGTTGGGCATCTGAATGAACGAATTCAGTGATATATCCAGACTGGGACCTTTGTTCCTATTATTTTGTCGTCAAAACTGAAAAAGAGTGTCAGCTTCAGGTAGTTATTTTCAGTTGACAGTATACTAAAAAAATTGACAGTGAATATTTTGAGCCATTCAGAAACATTGCCTATGATGTTAATATGTTGACTAGGGGCCTTTTTAGAGCAGCGGCAGCAAGTGTGCTCAAGTAAATTCAGTCAGTTAGTTAATCAGGCATGTTCTTCTTTCAGGACAAGTGATGTTGTTCTTCCAGGACAAATGATTCAGTAAATTAGTGATGTTCTTCTTTCATGAAAAATAATTCAGTGATGTTGGTCTTGAGCTGTTAGCTATGTAGCAACACCGCGTTAGGTGATCTCATCTCTGCTAACATTTACACTCGTTCAGCCCAGCTAGAAAATTAGTTACCTTGTTGATTTGCGCCTCTGTATTGACCTTCTGAATGGCCAACTCTTAACCCAGATAAATATGGCTTCTTTGTATTAACCTTATTGATTCTGAGCTTGCATAAATCCAGTTTATGCAATAACATCCCAACTGTAAACTCACCATGATGTACTAACAGTTGGAGGTTTACATTTTATTTTTGTTGTGACTGCAGAAATTAGATGACATCGTTGAAGTGAACATTGTAGAGGATTTTGATAACCGACCTTCCAAAAAGGCAAAAATTTCCAAATCAATTTTATTTTTTAATAATGGACCGTAGCAACGCACGGGCATTGTACTAGTAATTAAAAAAAGGAGCATCCGAGTAGAGTACGATGTTGATATCCTATATAGAGTAATCGATGCGGACTCTTCCTTCTTTTGCACAAAAACAAAAAAGTTGTCTATAATCCTGCTTTCTTTTGAAGGGGTCTGTACTTCTGCTCAGTCCTTCACGTTGGAATAATAAACATTCTCTACACAGACTAAAATATAAATTTAATATAAAAAATTAAAAAAATACATGTGTACATATACACATATCAAAGATAGGGGGCAAAGAGATTATAGGAATACTTTTGTTTCTACCCAAACGGAAAAATAGATTTGATAAAAGAAACTAAAAATTACATGTGTACATATATACATATAAAAGAGAGTGGGGGCAAAGAGATTATCAGAATACTCGATCAGTTTAATTGAGAAGCAAAGAAAATCGAGTAATGTTTTACTTCTGGGAAGAAATGATGGAGATGAGAGGACGCTAAAAAGGATATATGAGTAAAAGTAGTCAATATAATTGTGTAAATATGTTAGAGTTACATATGTGTATATTTGCATGTACATGAAAAAAAAGAACAAATACAAACTCTAGAGGAATAAAGACCGTGCACATCTACACAGTCCAATTATCCAGAGATGTCATGTTAATTATTGGTTATTACCTTAGTGAGATATATTTAAGGGCCGGACGGGGTCAAGAGAACTCTAAAATACTAGCCATCACATTTTTTGTACATGGGCAAAATAATACGTTGTGTTCATTGTATGAAGGATCCTAATTATAATGCTGCAGGTAAAAAACTAATCATAAAATTTCTACGTATACTAGGTACCAAATAAACTATGATCGAATTTAATGTGAAACCAACGTGCTATATATGGTGCGGTACAATATGGTCATTTATTAAGCCGTCAACTAAGAAAAATATTATAGATAACATAAATCGCTATAACAAATAAAAGTATGTCTTAACAAAAAGAAAGAATGCAAAAAAAACATGTAACTTATGTATGAAGATCATTTTTCCAAAATAAATATTGTGGAAAAGATAGACGTCATGGTAAAATAGTAGTACATTCAACCAAAGACCAAAAATGATTATATGCATCTAATTAACATTTTTTCCTTGAAATGTTTTCTATACAAATTTTATGAAAATCACATGCAAGACATCAAAAAAAAGTTTGTAAAATTTTCCATTGTCCTCAAGTTTTTTTGTACTGGTCATTTATTATGCCGTCAACTAAGAAAAATATTAAGACTAGACCGAGAAAATCTAATACAAAGTCAGTGGGAGCCTCTCCCAGTGTCTCAAGTTCCAAAAAAAATTAGTCTGTTAATTTTTCCTAGAATGTACATTAAAAATAGACTGAGAAGAATGTGTGTTGTTAAGTTTTATGAAATTAGCATCTTATATAATAATAATATGTAGATTGTCTACTAGAAATATTATATATTTAGTAGTAATATCCTTTCAATACTGACATTCCATTAGCATATTCTTATGAAAATATGATAAAACATTTCATATGGACAACCCATCAAAATCAAAAATTGAATGTGTAGATATACATCCAAAATCTAGCCGCGCAAATGCGCGGGTCACCCTCCTAGTTTTTTACTATTACGACATCCGTGCATCTTTTGCATACTTCTAAAACTAGTACATCATTGCTAACTACGAAGTTATTACTATGTTTTTCAACAGAAACTCCCGATGGATTGTGTGCCTCATCTGATGTATCTGAATGGTCGCCTTACAGTTCTGAACATACTGCCAGGTAAATCTAGGGAGCTCACCTGTGCATATCGGATTTCTAAAACCGGTGAACACATGTTCATCAAAGAATGGAAGAAATGTATGGACATTCGCAAGGAGGTTCTTGGAAGTAACATTCAGCAAAAGGCGAGAATTGGAGGCAGGCTAATCTCCATTCTCCATAATGGAGAGTCAGGGGCTATCTTGTTTTTTGCTATTTTACCTTAGAAAATGTAGTAGGTCTTAACCGAATGTAGTAGGTCCTATGAGGTACAATATGTTTATTATGTGGTAATGTGTTAGAGTTGATAATGAGGAGTACTTGTGATTATGACTAGTAACCAATTTGCTATGTGATGTCATTGATGAAAACAATGATCTTGAGGAGGTGTTACATGATAAGTTGTTACTGATATGATGATGATGATATTATTATATCATTGGGTGAAAGTACCGTGGATTAGTTTCAAGTGGATGGACATCCACTTGAAACTAGTCCACGGTTCTTTCACCCCGTGATGTAATAACTCATTATGATGTAAAAACAATCTCTAAATTCTTGTTGTATGAAAACTTGTGTAAAGGTGTATGAATACAACATGAAAGAAAAAAGAAATAAAATACTAAATAATAGTAGTAGCGCGGGAAAGGAGAAGCGCTACTACTAATTACCAGTAGCGCTGTTCTGAAGAAGCGCTACTACTAAGTCAATTTAGCAGTAGCGTGGGTCTAGGCGCGCTATTGCTAAGCTTTAGTTGTAGCACCTTATCAGTAGCGTTCCTGCCCGCGCTACTGATAGGCCTAAAACCCGCGCTGCTGCTAGGCTTTTCCCTAGTAGTGTTGGTCCATCATGAAACTGACGAATACTAGGAGACCACTGAAAGGACAACACAATCGCAATGAAAATGAAACAAAAAAGAGAGTGAGTATCGGTTACTGCATTGCAAAAGTTCTTTTTTTCGAATGAAATATACCAACATCACGGATCCGCTTACCTTCCCTTCGCTGGGAGAGACGACCAGTGGCAGATGCAAGTGTTGGCTTTCTTGAAGACGGTGAGGGAGAAGGGGATTCGATGAAGAGTGAAATGATGGTTGCTTCGTCCATCAAACTTAGACAGTGGGGAGGCAGGGTTTTGTGATACGATGGCCCGTTATTGCCGCGCTACAATCTAGGTGATTCTCCGCCTGCATACTGCCTTCTAATTTGGTGGATGTCATTTGGGCCCGCATGCTGTATGGCCCGCATGTCGGCGAGCAAAAGTAAAACGACATTCAGGAGAGGGAGACGTTCCGATGAACTCAGAGGAGCTAGAAGTGGTAGTGTATCCACTGTACTAGTAGTAATCATTTTTCTGGGTAGCTGTAGAGTGTCTCCACTGTACTCGTATTAATTTTTTCTCTGGGCCCAAGACAAAACAGCCCATCCACCCTAGTAAATAATAAAATCAATTCACAAGCCCATATATTTACTTAATGAGAGGCGCTACCCAGCACACCGCCCCCAAAAAACTTAGGTGCTCTTCTTACTCCTCACTCCCACCCACCTCACGTCAGCTCGCTCCACTCGTACCCCCAAATTCCTCACCTCACTCCGACAGAAAACCCAGCTCCCCTTCTTCCTCACTACTATAGAAGAATCCCAGCTCCCCTTCTTCTTCTCTCGCACTACAACTAGGATCGTCATTCGTTACTCTGCAAATCCATGAGCTCTACACGACGCCCTCGAGGAAAATGGAGTCGGTTGACCCCCAGCACCAAGAAGATGAGGCTCCCGCCAGCGATGACGCATGTTGTAGATCCCGCACCCGGCAGCGCAGGGAGAAGAGGCGAACCCGCCCCCACCGGATCCCAAGAACTCGTAGAATCTTGGGTGGACCCCATCAACAATCTCCCAGACCCCATCCTTTAGGAGATCATCCCGCTCCTCCCCACCAATGATTGCTTCCGCACCCAAGTCCTCTCAATTCAGTGGCGCCTTCTATGGCACACCGCGTCCCTTAATCTCGACTGTCGTCAGCTATCTGTCTTTAATGATTTGAAACTCCCTAGAGCCATCATCTCCTCCCACCAAGGCTCCATTCAAAGCCTCTGCATACTGTCATGCTACCTGAGCAAGCATACCACGCCCTGGATGGTGGATGCCTAGCTGAAATCCCCTGAATTCATAGAACTACAGATGCTTGAGTTTTATTATTCCCCAGGAAATCACCTACCAGATACCGAACGCCATGTACTTGTGCCCTCAACACCGACGTCCATCTCGCGGTTTTCCTCCTCTCTCCACACCGCTAGCTTTGCGATGTGTTACCTACCAGACAATCTGGTACTAAACCTTCAACTCCCATTTCTCAAAAAAACTTCACTTGTGCGGGTTCGTATATCGGAGCCTCATTGCACAGCATCATCCACTCTAGTTGCCCTGCCCTGGAGTGCTTGGTGCTTGTTTTCACAGTTACAATTGGTTGTCTCCAAATAAATTCGCCTAACCTTGTAAGAATTGGAATTTCTTTTGACGGAAGGCAACTCATCATCCAAGATGCCCCTTGACTTCAAAGGTTGATCCTTGATTCTAGTTATTCACTGTCGCAAATAATCGTTGTCTATGTGCCTAAACTGGAGACCTTGGGTGTAATGCATGATCTCTGTGCTCATTTCAAGATGTTGTTTTGCTCCATAGTTATTCAGGTACTGTATATTATCAACTACACTTGTAACCATAAGCTGCATTTTAAATTTCTGGGCATAATTTTTATATCATCTTGGAGTACATATTTTGTACTACTATTATGTTCTATGCTCAATGAAGAGTTTCTCCATGGAGCCTATCAATGGTGCTGGATTCTGTCAAGATCATATATATCCAAATGAATAGTTTTGATCTGAACAAGATTATTGGCTTGCTGCAATGCTTTCCATCTCTGGAGAGGTTGTATATAAAGGTGATAATTTCACGCACATTGGAAGCCCGCATATAATGTACTAGAATTAAGCGTTCAGCTGTTTCTCTTTCTAACACTCTTTTTTAGACCTTAATTGTTTCCAATCTTCATGTCTATTTAGGCAACATGACGGGGTAAGAAAGTTATAACCAATCGGTGGATTCGTAAGCACCGGGATTTTCTCACTTCTCATGACATTCGATTGAAGACAATAACGTTGGAACGATATGTGTCCAACCATGCAAACACTAGATTTGTCACATTCTTCCTGCTGAATGCGAGGTTACTATTGTCCATCAGGCTTAAGTTCATCAGCAACATCATTTTGACGGATGGGTATGTCGAAGAGCAAAAAAAGGAGTTTCAGGTGGACAAAAGAGCTTCTGAATGTGCCAGGCTTCTATTTACAACATCTTGTGGTCATAATCCAGTAAATTTTACAACCTAGTACGTTCATTCTATGGACCTGACCGATCTATTTGACTGTGACTGCCAAAAACACTGCTGGAGTTAGATGTTGTTGCCCTTTTCAATCTGGGTTTTGTCTAAACCTAATGAACAATTAACCCTCGTGCTTTTGTACAGTTTGTAAGCTGGAGTTAGATGTTGTTGCCCTATTCAACTCGGTTGTGACTGTCATATTTTCTTTGAAACAAGGCAAATGGCTTGCCATTCGTTTAATTAAGAGCGAAATATTGTAACAAATCCCAACCAAGGGAAATAACATCACTCTCCCGGCTGCTTGAGCTCACTGTGCATTACAGAACCCAAGTGATTAGCCCCCACCAGCACGCACAAACTTATTTTGAACTAGCACACCAAATGGGCTGTAAATTTTCATAAGAAAGGCTGCATGACCGTGACATATTTGGATTCTAACATTTGGGACCCATGAGGAAAAAGCCTGTCCAAGGTGGTGTCAACTTACTAGCTAGTCAACAAAGATTCTGCCTACCAGCCGTTTGATTGACATCCAACAACTGTCGTGTATCTTCTATCTCTTGTCTTCTTCCTCTAGCCGCCCAAACCAAACCACCCCGTCGATTCCGCCTGTTCCTGCCTCCCATGGCTGGCTGCGTCTCCGCCGCCCTACCGTACCCTCCAACATTGGCCAGTCCCTCCCTCTATTCGCCCACATGTCCTGTTATTCTCCGGTGACGTCAGCCCCAAGACACACCAGCACCCGAACCAGTCAACACTCGTACACCCCTCCGCCTGTGACTGGACCAGCACATCTTCCACGGCACCTGTTCATTCCATCCGAGGCCTCGCCGTCGTCCTCCGCCTTGGTTCGCTTGCTGTGCGCGATGCACCGCCCTCTTGCGTTGTCAATGTTGTCAACAACCAAGACGAACAAGAAGATGACTGTACGTGGAGAGGATGACAGTAGGGACCTACCAGGGTCATGGCAGTACGCAAGCAAGTGCCTCGTTATTACAGGCCCAAAAAGGTTACCTCCTAATGGTTGGACATTTGGGGCCCACGCCATTGTCAACGTAGTCGATAAATGTCAGAATTACACAACGAGAGGCTGACACCAGGGACCCAGCAGGTCGCATAGTTGTTATTTACTTTTTTAGGAACAAGCAGTTCTTATTTATACTAGTTTTAGAGACGGATCGGGGTAACAATGGGGCTATGCGGGGGGTTGTGGTCCATCTAGCGAGGGTTTTATTTATGTTTACCACATCATGAGCCCAGTTGTGTTTTTTCTTGCTGAAAATGGCTAGCCCAGTTCTACTTTTTTAAAGAAATACCCAACCAAGGCCTCCTTGCTTTGTCAGCCCTGCTGGGCTACAAATCTTTCAAGACGAGAAGAGTTTCATTCGGCTTGCCTAGAAAATGGGCTATCAGTAATGACAAATGGGTTGTACATGTTTAAAACACATCAAACCGAGAATTAGTTTCATTTTTTCATTTCAAGATTTTAAATTCCATTGATTTTTATGCGTGGACAATTATTTGGATTTTATATTTATATAAATTTATTTTTCAAATTAGTTTGAATGTGATTCAAAATTTCGGGATTAAAAACAATTGACCGCACAGAAAAATGCAAAATTTCGTATAACATTTAACCGTGGCCACAATATGGGCTGCAATGCTAACAAAAAGAAGTTGGGCTCCAAAAAAATCCTTAAAATTATCAAATGGGTTGTAAATTGTTAGAAATAATGGCAGATGGGTTGTATGCTGTTTTCCACACATTTGAGGCTGACTTGTGCGCCCACTATAGGTTGACGCGTACACTTTCCTAAAAAAAGGTTGACGCACACACAACACCGTGTCAACTTAGTCAACACACAAGAGCACTGACTGTTGGATGTCCATCCAATGGCCGTCGTGCTTCTTCAATTTCTGCTATTCCTACTCCAGCCGCTCAAACAAGCGCCGGCAGGACTACCTGCTCCCTCTTTCCATGGTCGGCTATGTTGGCACGTAGGCCTCACCGACCCACCATACTCCCATCACTGGCCTAGCCATCCCTCTACTCACCCACACCTGTTGTTATTCTCCGGCGACAGCAGACAAACTAGTAAACCATCGTACTCCCCTTCGCATGGGAAACAACTGCCGAGTCTTCCCTGGCTCCGTGTCGTTCCCTTCCTAGGCCTCGCCATTTGCTACGTCTTGAGCTTGCATTGGTTTTCCTTGAAGACGAAAGGGTGATGCAGTAATAGTAGCGTAAGTATTTCCCTCAGTTTTTAAGAACCAAGGTATCAATCTAGTAGGAGGCTCCTCAAAAGTCCAACGCACCTACACAAACAAACAAGAACCTCGGAACCAACGCAATAAAGGGGGTTGTCAATCCCTTCACGGCCACTTGCAAAAGTGAGGTCTGATAGAGATAATATGATAAGATAAATATTTTTGGTATTTTTATGATATAGATTGGAAAAATAAAGATGCAAATAAAAGTAGATTGAAGACTTATATGATAAAACATAGATCCGGGGGCCATAGGTTTCACTAGTGGCTTCTCTCAAGATAGCATAAGTATTACGGTGGCTGAACAAATTACTGTCGAGCAATTGATAGAAAAGCGCATAGTTATGAGATTATCTAGGCATGATCGTGTATATAGGCATCAAGTCCGCGACAAGTAGATTGAAACAATTCTGCATCTACTACTATTACTCCACACATCGACCGACTCCTGCCTTCATCTAGAGTATTAAGTTCATGAAGAACATAGTAACGCATTAAGAAAGATGACATGATGTAGAGGGATAAACTCATGCAATATGACATAAACCCCATCTTTTTCCTCGATGGCAACAATACAATACGTGCCTTGCTGCCCCTGTTGTCACTGGGAAAGGACACCGCAAGATTCAACCCAAAGCTAAGCACTTCTCCCATTGCCAGAAAGATCAATCTAGTAGGCCAAACCAAACTGGTAATTCGAAGAGACTTGCAAAGATAATTTAATCACACATAAAAGAATTCAGAGGAGATTCAAATATTTCTCATAGATAAACTTGATCATAAACCCACAATTCATCGGATCTCGACAAACACACCGCAAAAAGAGTTACATCGAATAGATCTCCAAGAAGATCGAGGAGAACTTGGTATTGAGAATCAAAGAGAGAGAAGAAGCCATCTAGCTAATAACTATGGACCCGAAGGTGTATAGTAAACTACTCACAACTCATAGGAGAGGCCTTGGAGATGATGTAGAGGCCCTCTGTGGTCGATTCCTTCTCCGATAGAGCACCGGCGAAGGCTCCAAGATGGCATCTCACGGATACAGAAGGTTGCGGCGGTGGAATTAGGTTTTCATGGTGCTCCTGGATGTTGTCGGGGTACGTGGGTATATATAGGAGGAAGAAGTAGGTCGGTGGACGCACGAGGGGCCCACGAGGGTGGGGGCGTGCCCACCCCTAGGGGGCGCGTCTGGCACCCTCGTGGCCGCCTCGGTTGTTGCTTTACTTCCACTCCAAGTCCTCTGGATTGCGTTTGTTCCAAAAAGATCGCTCCCAAAGGTTTCATTCCATTTGGACTCCGTTTGATATTCCTTTTCTTCGAAACACTGAAATAGGCGAAAAAACAGCAATTCGGGTTGGGCCTCCATTTAGTAGGTTAGTCCCAAAAATGATATAAAAGTGTAAAGTAAAGCCCATAAACATCCAAAACGGGTAATATAATAGCATGGAACAATCAAAAATTATAGATATGTTGGATACGTATCAAGCATCCCCAAGCTTAATTCCTGCTTGTCCTTGAGTAGGTAAATGATAAAAACTGAATTTTTGATGTGGAATGCTACCTAGCATAATTCTCAATTTAATTTTCTTTATTGTGGCATGAATGTTCAGATCCAAATGATTCAAAATAAAAGTTTATATTGACATAAGAAATAGTAATACTTCAAGCATACTAATAAAGCAATCATGTCTTCTCAAAATAACATGGCCAAAGAAAGTTATCCGTACAAAATCATATAGTCAGGTTGTTGCTCTATCTTCATCACACAAAGTATTTAATCATGCACAACCCCGATGACAAGCCAAGCAATTGTTTCATACTTTAGTAATGTCAAACTTTTTCAACTTTCACGCAATACATGAGCGTGAGCCATGGACATAGCACTTATATGTGGAATAGAATGGTGGTTGTGGAGAAGACAAAAAGGAGAAGATAGTCTCACATAAACTAGGCGTATCAACGGGCTATGGAGATTCCCATTAATAGATATCAATGTGAGTGAGTAGGGATTGCCATGCAACAGATGCACTAGAGCTATATATGTATGAAAGCTCAACAAAAGAAAGTAAGTGGGCGTGCATCCAACTTGCTTGCTCACGAAGCCCATCATTGGAATATACAAGCCAAGTTCTATAATGAAAAATTACCACTAGTATATGAAAGTGACAACATAGGAGACTCTCTATCATGAAGATCATGGTGCTACTTTGAAGATCATGGTGCTACAACATAGGAGACTCTCTATCATGAAGATCACACAATCAAGATAATTAAAAATATGATGCACAATTTCGCTGTACATAGGATGAGGGTTGAGAGATTAATTGACAATACTCACTAGTGCTAAACCATGACTAGTTGGTTTGACCATTGGAGGATTGGAGTGCAGTATGAAGGATTCCCATTGCAGAGCCGGTGTCGCCTAGTTTAATTGAACTAAAATCTAATCAGGAGTAGTGAGGCAAGATGCAACAGCGGCGGCCAGTAGCCTTCAATAATAATGCGTTAATCACGTCGGGGCTAACCTATTATTGGGTAAGGTCATGACCTCATGGGCTAGATGGAAGGAGGCGATGGCCATGAGTGGGCTTTTCTATTTTTACTCAGTCCGTCAGGGTGGGGGGGCAAGTACGTATATTGATCCAATCTCGTTGCTAATTAGTCGTAGTTCATAACTAAATTGTCGATCGTTAGGGGCGGCAGGCCCCTGCTCGCCCCCCCCCTTGGCTCCGCCAATGGATAGTAGCATTGTCCCTTCTCTCTTTTTCTCTCTTTTTTTTATTTGGTGGGCTTCTTTGGCCTCTTTTTTTATATGGGCTTCTTTGTCCTCTTTTATTTTTTGTAAAGTCCGAAGTCTCATCCCGACTTGTGGGGGAATCATAGTCTTCATCATCCTTTCCTCACTTGGGACAATGTTCTAATAATGAAGATCATCACACTTTTATTGATTTACAACTCTATTACAACTCAATACTTAGAACAAAATATGACTCTATGTGAATGCCTCCGGTGGTGTACCGTGATATGCAATGAATCAAGAGCGACATGTATGAAATAATTATGAAGGTGGCCTTGCCACAAATATGATGTCAACTACATGATCATGCAAAAGCAATATGACAATGATGATGCATGTCATAATAAACGGAACAGTGGAAAATTGCATGGCAATATATCTCGGAATGGCTATGGAAATGCAATAATAGGTAGGTATGGTGGTTGTTTTGAGGAAGTTATATGGTGGGTGTATGGTACCAGCGAAAGTTGCGCGGCACAAGAGAGGCTAGCAATGGTGGAAGGATGAGAGTGCGTATAATCCATGGACTCAACATTAATCATAAAGAACTCATATACGTATTGCAAAAATCTACAAGTCTTTGAAAACAAAGTACTATGCGCATGCTCCTAGGGGGATAGATTGGTAGGAAAAGACCATCGCTAGTCCCCGACCGCCACTCATAAGGAAGACAATCAATAAATAAATTATGCTCCAACTTCATCACAAAGCGGTTCACCATACGTGCATGCTACGGGAATCACAAACTTCAACACAAGTATTCTTTAAATTCACAATTACCCAACTAGCATGACTCTAATATCACCACCTCTATATTTTAAAACAATTATCAAGCATCAAATTGATCATAGCATCCAATTCACTTCCTATGATAGTTTTTATTATACCCAACTTGGATGCCCATCATTCTAGGACCAATTTTATAACCATAGCAAATACCTTGTTGTTCTATAAGACTCTCAAAATAATATAAGTGAAGCATGAGGGATCAAAAAATTCTTCAAAATTAAGCCCATAGAGTAAAACTATCTAGCTCAAAAGATATAAAGATGCAAATAAAAGTAGATTGAAAACTTATATGATAAAAGATAGACCCGGGGGCACTACTAGGGAAAAGCCTATACACAGAATCTTACCAGCAGCGCTCTTCAAAATACCACGCTACTGCTATTTAGCAGCAGCGCGTATCGTCAAAACTCGCTGCTGACTCGAAAATAGCAATAGAG
>NC_057801.1:137198932-137211927 GCF_018294505.1 Triticum aestivum
AGATTTAGTAGTAGTAGATGTTAATTTAGGGTTCATAGCTAGTACTAGATGTTGCTTAGTTAGTACTAGATTTTTAGTAGTAGTAGTAGTGGTAGTTGAACTACTTTAGTTGTAGTTGAACTAGTTTAGTAAGTAAATTAGTAAACTAGTTGAACTAGTTGAATTAATAGAAATAATGTATTTTTAGTAAGATAATTAATATAACTACTTGAACTACTTTATTTTTAGAAAGAACTAGTTTTTTTCTATTTATAGTAAGTTTATATTTAGTAAGAACTAGTTGAATAAATAAAACTAGTTGAACATGTCATATTTGTTGTTATTTTTTAGTTTAAGCAATTATTCGGGATGTATTAGTGATAACTTATATGGTTTCAGGTGACCACCGTCGTCCCCGTCACCGACCCCCTCCGACATCCCCGCCGTCGTCCCAGTCACCGACCCCCTCCGACATCGAGGTGAGACCAGCCAAATATCCTTGTATATCTTGTGTTGTTGCTCAAATAGGATATGTGTTTGCCCAAGTGACCGTTAATGTTCAGTTTACATCTCCGAGTGGCCTATGTTTTGCCGGAGTGTTGATTAATTTCCGTTCCGGCAAATTTCAGGCGCTCGATATGTCCTTTTTTAGCAAAGGTCATGCCGGATTTTGTCGTGAATTCTGGCATGACTTGTGCTAGAATATGTACAAGTTTAATCTTTGAATTATGATTGTAGGAAATGTCGTACTCAGACGACGACGGTCTCCCGGGGGAGTGTAGCTGGTGCCACGATGATCGAGGTATGTGCGACAGGTTCGTTCGGCTGGACGAAGATCGGCGCTTCAGCATTAAGCTCGAGGAGACCTTCGATTGTGAAACGGTACGCAACAACGACAAGTGTTTTTTTCGTAATTAAGCATGACTTGCACTATTTCAACGTCTAATTTTCATATTTTACAATTTGACTAGCTTATCCCATGCCATGCAAGACGCTATGTCTTGGAGAGGATGGGTTTTGAAGACCATGAAAATTTCGAAACAAAGAAAATACACCTAAGGACCCATCATGGTATGGATTTTGAAGTAAATCTGTCCAATGCTCAGAGCGTAACCCATTTTGGTTGCCAAAATTGGGAAACACTTTGCAAAATGTATGGTTTTTATGAGGGTATGATTGTCACCATGGATCTTGGTGATCCTGACAGCGAGGAAGACAATATGGACATTTGGGTCCTTGTTGATACGCTTCCGATTGTACCGCTATGTGAGTTTCTCAAACATAGTTATTAACTAATTTATATTGTTTATTTAAAAATAGTTGATAGCTTATTTCCATTGATAGCTTATTTCCATTGATAGCTTATTTTGATTCTTCAAAGACTGTGCGGAAGATGGTAGATAAAACCCACTACACCGCTGGCACCGAATTAACGTATAAGGAGAAAAATCATCTCATCATATTTTGTACTCTTCTTGAGAATTACAATGACTATTATCGAACTCCTCCAAATTATGGTGAATACGTGGCACTAGTGCATGTGTTGAACCATGATAACTTCTCTGGAGATACCCTGGTAAGATTTTTTACTATTACGACATCCGTGCATCTTTTGCATACTTCTAAAACTAGTACATCATTGCTAACTATGAAGTTATTATTATGTTTTTCAACAGAAACTCCCGATGGATTGTGTGCCTCATCTGATGTCTCTGCATGGTCGCCTCTCAGTTCTGAACATACTTCCAGGTAAATCTACGGAGCTCACCTGTGCATATCGGATTTCTAAAACCCGTGAACACATGATCATCAAAGAATGGAAGAAATGTATGAACATTCGCAAGGAGGTTCTTGGAAGTAACATTCAGCGAAAGGCAAGAATTGGAGACAGGATAATCTCCATTCTCCATAATGGAGAGTCAGGGGCTATCTTGTTTTTTGCTATTTTACCTTAGAAAATGTAGTAGGTCTTAATCGAATGTAATAGGTCCTATGAGGTACAATATGTTTATTATGTGGTAATGTGTTAGAGTTGATAATGATGATATTGAGGAGGTGTTATGTAATGTCAATGATGAAAACGATGATCTTGAGGAGGTGTTATATGACAATGATGTATTATGATGATAAATTGTTAATGATATGATGATGATGATGATATTATTATATCATGGGGTGAAAGAACCGCGGATTAGTTTCAGGTGGATGGACATCCACTTGAAACTAGTCCACGGTTCTTTCACCCCATGATGTAATAACTCATTATGATGTAAAAACAATCTCTAAATTCCTATTGTATGAAAACTTGTGTAAAGGTGTATGAATACAACATGAAATAGAAAAGAAATAAAATACTAAATAATAGTAGTAGCGCGGGAGAGGAGAAGCGCTACTACTAATTACCAGTAGCGATTTTCTGAAGAAGCGCTGCTACTAAGTCAATTTAGCAGTAGCGTGGGTCTAGACGCGCTATTGCTAAGCATTAGCTGTAGCGCCTTATCAGTAGCGCTCCTCCCCGCGCTACTGATAGGCCCAAAACCCGCGCTGCTGCTAGGCTTTTCCCTAGTAGTGGGGCATAGGATTCACTAGTGGCTTCTCTCAGGATAGCATAAGTATTACGGTGGCTGAACAAATTACTGTCGAGCAATTGATAGAAAAGCGCATAGTTATGAGATTATCTAGGCATGATCATGTATATAGGCATCACGTCCGTGACAAGTAGATCGAAACAATTCTACATCTACTACTATTACTCCACACACCGACCGACTCCTATCTGCATCTAGAGTATTAAGTTCATGAAGAACAGAGTAACACATTAAGAAAGATGACATGATGTAGAGAGATAAGCTCATGCAATATGACATAAACCCATCTTTTTATCCATGATGGCAACAATACAATACGTGCCTTGTTGCCCCTGCTGTCACTGGGAAAGGACACCCCAAGATTGAACCCAAAGCTAAGCACTTCTCCCATTGCAAGAAAGATCAATCTAGTAGGCCAAACCAAACTGATAATTTGAAGAGACTTGCAAAGATAACTTAATCTCACATAAAAGAATTCAGAGGAGATTCAAATATTTCTCATAGATAAACTTGATCATAAACCCACAATTCATCGGATCTCGACAAACACACCGCAAAAAGAGTTGCATCGAATAGATCTCCAAGAAGATCGAGGAGAACTTTGTATTGAGAATCAAAGAGAGAGAAGAAGACATCTAGATAATAACTATGGACCCGAAGGTCTCTAGTAAACTACTCACAACTCATAGGAGAGGCCTTGGATATGATGTAGAGGCCCTCCGTGGTCGATTCCTTCTCCAGCGGAACACCGGCGAAGGCTCCAAGATGGGATCTCGCGAATGCAGAAGGTTGCGGCAGTGGAATTAGGTTTTCGTGGTGCTCCTGGATGTTCTCAGGATACGTGGGTATATATAGAAGGAAGAAGTAGGTCGGTGGATGCGCGAGGGGCCCACGAGGGTGGGGGGCGTGCCCACCCCTAGGGGGCGGGCCGGGCACCCTCGTGGCCGCCTCGGTTGTTGCTTGACTTCCACTCCAAGTCCTCTGGATTACGTTTGTTCCAAAAAGATCGCTCCCGAAGGTTTCATTCCATTTGGACTCTGTTTGATATTCCTTTTCTTCGAAACACTGAAATAGGCAAAAAAACAGCAATTCGGGCTGGGCCTCCGGTTAGTAGGTTAGTCCCAAAAATGATATAAATGTGTAAAGTAAAGCCCGTAAGCATCCAAAACGGGTAATATAATAGCATGGAATAATAAAAAATTATAGATACGTTGGAGACGTATCACCGTTGTCCATAGCCCTGGTGCTCTCATCGCGGCGTGGTCAACGAACGACATCCATTGGAAGTGGATTGTACATGGAGTGGCTCACAGCTGGGTCCATGGCCGCACGAAAGGAAATGCCTCCTTATTACATGCAAAGTAATGATTCCTCCACCTGACAGCTGGGACCCACCAGAAGGGCCTCTATATTTCGCAAAAAAATGTTCCCCTCGCTGACAGCTCGGACCCTCCAGCTGTATCTTCGCACGCAAGGAAGTGCCTCCTTGTTACGCACAATGAAAAATGAAGACTCTCCCAGCTAGCTGGGACCCACCATAGTGGGAGGCTGACTTGTGGGCCTACTAAGTTGACGCAGACGGAGGGCTTTGTCAACTTAGTCAATATGAATGATTCTAGCTCCAGTGACTGTATGATGTCCATCCAACGGCCATAGTGCTTCTTCAACCTTTGGTCGTCTTGCTCCAGCCGCCCAGACGAGTGTCGGTCATGCCGCCTGCTCCTGCCTTCGGTGGCTGGCTTTACTGCCGCACAGGCCTGATTGCCCCACCCTACTCCAACCTATGTCCAGGCCATCCCTCTACTCACCAACAACCCCTGTTATGACAGCAGCCTCGCACAGCAGCCGAACCCGTCAACCCTCGTACTCCTCTCTGTGTGGGCATCCACTGTTGCGTCTTCCCCAGCTTCGCGTCGTCCCCTTCCTAGGCTTCACCATTGTCCACCGCCCTGGTGCTCTAGGCATCGCATGGTCAATGTGGTCAAGGAATGACTTCCGTCGGAAGAGTATTGTACGTGGAGAGGCTAACAGCTGGGTCCATGGCCGCAACAAGGAGGTGCAACCTTATTACGTGTAAAAAATTATTCCTCCACCTGACAGCAGGGACCCACCAAACGGGCCATCGTATTTCATGAAAAAACATTTCCCACCTGACTGCTGGGACCCACCAGCTACATCTTCGCACGCAAGGAAATGCGGCATTATTATGGAAAAAATGATTTTTCCCCCTGAGAGCTCGGATCCACCAGCAATAACTTCGCATGCAAGAAGTGCCTTCTTATCCTCCCTGACAGTCGGGACCCACCTGGTCGACACGTACGTAGTGTTGTCATTCTGGTCGCGAACATGTATGTACATACTGGCCGATCGGTCTGTCTACAGGCTGCAACGATGAACCATGGACGAGTATGGAAGGGCACATGTTGTAGTAGAGGCGCGGACATAGCAGGTCACGCAGTCCCGTAAATATTGTGGACACGTACGCACAACCAGGGTGCAAGAAAGTAAATATGGCCACGTACGTACATACGGGCGGGGTCTCGAACGCCTACTCGCGCATACGTACGGCCAGGGCTCGTGTACATGGAGAGCCAGCGGAGAGCAGCAACGGTGTCCTATTCACCGGCAGCCAACCGGCTGGGTCGAAACGGAGAAACTGTGTCGTCGTGTTCATCGGGAGGAAACGAAATGCGTCATGTTCATCGGGAGCCAACCGGCTTGGATGGAACAGCCAAAACGAGGCCTCGCGTATCGTAAAACTGAGGAAACGGCCTTCTGTTCGACCGCCAACGGTCGAAACAGGATCCTGTTCACCGGGAAGGGTCTAGCATACTGCAAAACGGAGGAAACAAACTTCTCTTCGACCTCCTATGGTCGAAACAGGGTCATGTTGATCGGGAGGGGTGTGGCGTACCGCAAAACGGAGGAAACGGACTTCTCTTCGACCTCCTATGGTCGAAATGGGTATCCTGTTCATCGGGAGGGGTGTGGCCTCCACCAGCTACTATTCATCCACGGGCTCCTGTTCATTTAGCCTCCACCAGCTACTGTTCATCCAGCCCTACACGGTCTTCTATTCATCCAACCCTCCACCGGCTACTGTTCAACCAGCCCTCCGTGGGGTCCTATTCATCCACCCCCAACTGGCTCGATCGGGGTCCTGTTCGTCCAGTGGCAATGACCTCTACTACCATGGGGTCCAGTTCATCAACCCCCACCGGGAAACTGTTCATCCAACCCCCAACAACGCTCATTGTTCATCAAGAGGCAGCAGGTCCGATCGGCTTTAGTTAACAGCCGTAGCGGAGGAATCGCTCGATCGGGTTCAGTTAACAGCCAGGGATCGATCGATCTCTCAGGTTCAGTAACGCGTAGCCAGTGCAATCGCTCGGGTTCAGTAGGAAAATGCCTCGCCTAGATTTAGTTAGAGCGCAACGCCTCGCACCTACGCGCATACGTGCATGAGAAAAACATGCAATCCCTCCGTGCATCGCTCGGCCCCGACCACCCACCATAACTGGGAACTCCCCGATATTTTCCTTGCCCTCACTTCTACCACGGTTTTTTCCGTCATGGACGGCCCAAAGAATGTCATGAAGCGGTGTCTCTGGCCCGCCCAGGACAAAAAGCCCATTTTTTCATTATTTTTTGTCATACAAGTAGGATCCCACCGCATCTATGATGATACCGGGTTTTGTCACAATTATCGTCATAGAAGTGTCATAAGCATGACAGGAAAAAAATTTGTTTGGCCCAAAATGTCATGAATGTGTCTTTTTTTTGTAGTGCATACCGATGACAAAGGGAATAACGTATGTTGTCATAATGGTTCGACCGATAAAGATCTTCGTAGAATATGTGGGAGCCAATATGGGCATCCAAGCCGCCCGGCCCCCATTTATTCCTGCGGCCATTTACCTTCATCTCTTGTGTCACACAACACAATAGGCACGTCCATGACAAAACATACAGAGAGGACATCCAGCGGTTCCAATGGCGATCCACGTGGCTCCAATGGCGCACCCAGCGGCCGATGATGACAACAGCGGGCAATTCACCACGCATCACGTAGTGGACACCCACGTGAGGGGGAAGGCCCTCTCGGTGGTGTACATGAACGATCCTATGTCGGTGGAGAGCTCCATCCAAACTATGGAGCAATTCGTTGTCGAGGACAAGTACCAAGTGGTCGGCTTCGACCTTGAGTACACCAACGGTCGTGCCAAGCACGATCAGAAGGTTGTCGTCGCCAAGTTGTGTGTGCGACATGACATCCTCGTCTACCACTACCACCTGGCCACAAGGCCTTGTGAGCGTTTCTCCAGGTTTATCAAAAGCTCCGACTACAATTTCGCTGCGGTGGATACCACCAACAATCTAAAAGTGCTCAAGGTTTCGGGCTTGAAATGCTGGAATCTTGTCAACATCCAGAACCACTACAAGGTCTGGGGCAACAACAAGAACAAACTGAACTACCTGGTTGACCTTGCCTCGGCCATCATCGAACCCTACTACATGAAGATGAAGGATGAGAGCAAGAAGGACAAGGACGCCTCGCATAGTGTTTGGCATAAGAGACTGGATGAAGAACACATCAAGTACGCGGCCAAGGACGCGTACACAAACTACAAGATGTACAGGTGGATCGTTGACATGAGGAAGTGTCTTGTTCATGCCCCAAGCGAGGAATCGAGCCACAGAGCAGTGGCGGGAGCGTCACAAGAAGTAGATGACTGGATGATCGTTTCTCCTACTTTAGAATGCATGCAATTGTTTATTGAGGTGTGTGCGAATGATCTGTATAGTCACTTATGTAATTGGTATTTCAGTTATATATATATATATATATATATATATATATATCTATATGTATATATATACATGTTATTCTTCTCTAGACAGAGCAAATCACACGGCTTATTAGCAGCAATCGTCTGTGTTATTATTGGTCTTCGCACACATTTCTGATCACGGACCTGTTTGCCGCGTATCACACACATATTGTTCAGTTGAACCGTTTCCATTGTGTTGTGCAATAAAGGCTGCAAAGAGGGATCTACAGCAGCAAGGTCTATCGAGGTCTTTGTTTTGTAATTTTTGACATTTCTTGTTTTTTCAACACATGTTGCTTGGCTTGAAGAAGGTCTATCTCGTTACTCTTTGATAATTGTTTATACGCAAGCAACTAGTTTGCATTTTTCAAAGTTTTTTGTACGAACAGAATCCCACACGAACTTACTATAGTAACCATCTGTGTTATAATTTCTCATCGCAAACAATTCATCCGAGTGGGTTGTTTGCTACGTATCACACACATCTGGTTTACACGAATCATTTGTGTTCTTTTGGCTGATCGCAAATGCAGCATATCACACACATCTTGTTAAGATGAACCATTTCCATTCTCTTGCCTAATCGAAAAAAGTTTATCTGAGTGAACCGTATGCTTTATATCACACACACCTTCATCTGGCTGACCGTATCTATTGCATTCCCTAATAGCACACAGTTCATCGGAGCAAACTGTATGCCGTATATCGCACACACATTGATATGGCTGTCCGTTTCTGTTGTTCTTCTTCATCACAAACAGTTCTGTTGGATCAACCGTATGCCCAACATCGCACATGCCAGTAAAATCTGAACCGTGTTTGATGCATCCTTCATCGCAAAAGTTTTGCACATTTTTGATGGTTTTCTTACACCACCGTTTGCGATTATTGCATCGCACACAGTTTCTCAAAGGGTCTCTAATCGTAGTGTCGCGTTAGTAGCATCCTGCAGTAGTGACTTGATACTTTAATGCTATGGTCGGGTTTTACCTTAATGATCTTTAGTAGTTGTGAATGCTTGCTAGAGTTCCTATCATAAGTGCATATGATCCAAGAAGATAAAGTATGTTAGCTTATGCATCTCCCTCATATGAAATTGCAATAATGACTACCTATCTTGTTAACAATTGCTTAGGACAATTCCGCACACCAACTCATCATTATTACACACTCTCTATTTATAATACTTAAGTAATATATTATAAATTTATGATAACAACACCTACTTTTATATTTTAGCTCTCCAATATCATGCAAATTTATCCTCTTCATACCCACAACATAGTTTTATTTCTCGTTTCTAGTTGGAAGCAAACGTTCGGTGTACGTAGAGCCATATTAGTGGCAGATAGGACTTGAGAGAATATTGATCTTACATTTAGCTCCTTGTGGGTTCGACCCTCCATGCTTATCACTTCCACCTTTGGAAATTGCTATGTTGATTCCTACACTTGGGCATTATCAAGTTGTTTTCTGGCGCCATTGTCGGGGACCAATTGCATGAGGTTGATATTCTCATGTGTGCTTGTTTGCTTTCTTCAATAAGTAGTTTTTATTTTTCCTTTTTTTGCTTAGTTGTGGGTGAAACCTAAAAAAATAAAAAATGAAAATACAAAAAAAGTTTTGCCACGCCCAATATGCGACCCTATCCAAAAGGAACTCGAGGGTCCCACCAAGGATAGACCCAAATATTGAAACGCTTTTGCATGGTGGATATCATTACATCAACATTACATAATAGATGGGGATACATACATAAGGCATACAATGCCACACGAATACAACATCACAATACATAAGAGCATCATCCGACTACGGATGAAACACAAACAGAAACTCAAACGACATACAGCCTGCTAGCCCAGGCTGCCGACCTGGAACCTATCCCCTGATCGAAGAAGAAGCAGAAGAAGAACTCCAAACAAGCAAACATCGCTCTCGCGTCATGATCATCGCATAACCTGTACCTGCAACTGTTGTTGTAGTAATCTATGAGCCATGAGGACTCGGCAATCCCATTACCATGGGTATCAAGACTAGCAAAGCTTAAAGGGAAAAGGAAGGGGTAAAGTGGTGAGGTTGCAGCAATGACTAAGCATATATGGTGGCTAACATACGCAAATAAGAGCGAGAAGAGAGCAAGCGGAACGGTCGTCAACTAGTAATGATCAAGAAGTGATCCTGAACTCCTACTTACGTCACACAAAACCCAGAAACCGTGTTCACTTCCCGGACTCCGCCGAAAAGAGACCATCACGGCTACACACGCGGTTGATGCGTTTTAATTCGGATCTGGTGTCAAGTTATCTACAACCGGACATTAACAAATTCCCATCTGCCTATAACCGCAGGCACGACTTTCGAAAGATTATACCCTGCAGGGATGTCCCAACTTAGCCCATGATAAGCTCTCGCGATCAACGAAGGATATACCTTCTCCTAGGAAGACCCGATCAGACTCGGAATCCCGGTTTACAAGACATTTCGACAATGGTAAAACAAGACTAGCAAGACCGCCCGATGCGCCGACAATCCCGATAGGAGTTGCACATATCTCGTTCTCAGGGCAACACGGGATAAGCTAAGCGTACAGGTACCGATGTAACCCAAGTTGCCAAGGGATTCCCGCACGGTGCTCTAGTTTGGACCAACACTTAGACAAGCATTGGCCCGGGGGGGCTGTAATAAAGATGACCCTTGGGTTAATTACTCCCAAGGGAAATATAGGTGGTGGTGAGGCAAATGGTAAGACCAAGGTTGGGCCTTGCTTGAGGAGTTTTATTCAAAGCGAATTGTCAAGGGGGTCCCATAAATCACCCGACCGCGTAAGGAACGCAAAATCCGGGAACATAACACCGGTATGACGGAAACTAGGGCGGCAAGAGTGGAACAAAACACCAGGCATAAGGCCGAGCCTTCCACCCTTTACCAAATATATAGATGCATTAATAATATAAGAGATATTATGATATCCCAACCAAAATCATGTCCACCATGGAGCAATCTTCAACTTCACCTGCAACTAACAATGCTATAAGAGGGGCTGAGCAAAGCGGTAACATAGCCAAGCAATGGGTTGCTAGGAAGGGTGTCAAAGGTTAGAGGTTCATGGCAATTTGGGAGGCTTGATGAGCAAAAGATAGGTAACGCAGCATAGCGATAGAACGAAGCAACTAGCATAGCAATGATAGTAGTGAGATCCAGGGTAGCGGTCATCTTGCCTGAAATCCCGCAAGGAAGAAGAACGAGTCCATGAAGAAGTGAAGCCATGAAGATGAACCAAGCGTAGACGAAGGAATCCTCACGATCGTAACGAAACGGAAACTATCGAGAAGAAGCACACAACATGGTAAACACACCACACATGAACAAGGCATGATGCACAACAAGCATGATGCAAGACAAGACTACATGAAGCTACTCGTGGCAAGAGATGATGCAAACAAGAGCATCACATCAAAGCAAGATTAAATAAGGCCGGGAACAACATATAACAATTCCGGTAAGTCCTCATATGCAAATTTCGAAATTGGTCCAGATCTGAATAAACCTTATGTTCAAGTTGTTAAACAGCAAGTTAAGATGCACAACGATGATCTACACGAGATTCTAGTCAAGTTACATATGAAGTTCATTTAGTTCGGAGCTACGGCTTAGAAGATATGAGCAAAACAAGTTAAACATGGCATTGATGCAAAATGCACCCAAACATCAAGCAAACACCTCAAAACAAGGATGCAACATGATAATATGAAACTACATGCAAAATCAATCAAGTTTCATATAGAGCACACTCAAAACGGAGCAACGGTTCAACACATGCACACTATACAAGTTATAGCAACAATCTGTCCAAAACAGCAACTAGGCATATTGCAAGCATCAAAACAACGTGCTACAGGATCTCAACAAGAAAACAAAAGGCATGGACATGATGTACAGGTAAAGCATAACAAAACATGAACACTGAGCTATCTCCGGAAACTACTAGAACATGCTCAAACACACATGGCAAGATTGCAAATAATAACAGTTTCAGACTTTAGCAGAAATAACATCAGGTTGCAATGTTTAGAGCTATCAAACAACATGTTACAGGAACTTATCATGGCAAACAAAGGCATGGCATGAACCTAATAAATGCATAGACCAAAAGTCCCTTACTGACCATAAGCCAAAAAGGATCAGAAAATATGATGGCACCCATGTAAACATAGCAAGTTATATTACATATTCAAACATGGCAGGAACAACGATACGAAGGCATGTAGATGAGCTTGTGCAACTCACTATAGAGCAAAAACATGGCATGGAAAGGCAACCAACAGTAAGAAGGCATGTTTGTGAAGCTAAGCATGGCAATAGCAAGTTCATAGGGGGCATGGAACACCAGCAAAACACATGGCAACAACTGAACTTAATGTTAACAGGCTGACAGCAACATTATTAAGCAACTTTAGAGCAAGATTACAACAAGCTACAGCAGGCTATAAATGCAACCAGGGGCATGAATGGATATAGCATGACATGTAGAACAAAACACTCTTAGTGAACATCTCCAAATTATGCATAGAGTGACTAGTAGCAGCAGGTTTACATAGCATCACCAAATAACAGATTCAGACTAACAAAATAGCAACAGCAAGTACACTACTTAACTAGCTCGATTCACTCACCACAACTCATTGCATGACAAGATAAGCATAGCATCATCAAGAAGACATGTTTATGAAACAAACCAAGGCAAGAACAAGTTCATAGCATGCAAGGATCAACTACAACAACCTTGGCAAAATTGAATAACATGTAAACAATCTGCTAGGAAACATTTTGAAGCAAAAGTAGAGCACGAAAATGACATGCTAGACTACTCCATAATTGCAAACAGGGGCATGAATAGGTAGAGCATAACTATATGTTCAAAACATCCTTACTGAAGTATCTCCAAATATGCATGGATCTCTCAGTAGCATCATGTTTACATGGCATCAAAATAACAGCAGAACAGGAACTAAAATCAGCAACATCACAAAGCCTAGTTTGCATGCTTGTTCTAGTCACCACATTGATCACAAAAATACATGGCATACACCCCTGTAAAGATGGCATGGCATATTTCAAAAAACATGTAGACATAAACCTCATAGGATGCACACATCAATCATGGCAAAAATGACAAAAGAGCTAGTTCTGTTAACAGACAGCCGACAACATTATGAAGCACTCTTGCAACGATGATTTAGCAATCAAGATCAACTCAAATGAATATGGTTCAATGGAATGAAATGATGTGCTCGTTGATAAGAACAATTTGAAATATTACACGCGCGAAACGGAGCTACGGATGCAGAGATACGGCATGATGAACAAGGCATGAAAATATGCAGATCTGAGGACTTAGTGGAAATATACCCTTGCGAAGAAAGTCAACGGCCGGATCGGGATCTCGCCGGAGACGAGGTTGATGGCGGCTGGGGCTTGCCGGAGCGCGGGGGGAGTCGCCGGCGGGTCGGGGAAGGTCGGGGCCCACCGGATCCGGGCAGCGCCGGCCCGGATCAGGCCGGAGGATGGCCGGCGACGTTTGGCGCGACGCGGG
>NC_057801.1:137212233-137218467 GCF_018294505.1 Triticum aestivum
CCCCGATGGGCTCGGTCGGGCCCCGCTCGGGCCTGGGCGGGCCGGCGGCGATGGGGAGAAAGAGAGGGCGCGGGCCGGGTGAGGTGGCGGCGGCTGGTTGGCTGCGGGCGGTGGCGGGGTGACGTGGTGCGATCTGATTCGCCGGGGTGAGGTGTCCGGCGGACATGTCCGGCACGGACGGACGTGTCCGGCGGCGCGAGGATGAAGATGGCTAGGGTTAGACCGGGATTTCGGGGGAGATGCACATATTTATAGGTAGAGGGAGCTAGGAGTGTCCAAATGAGGAGCGGTTTTCACCCACACGATCGTGATCAAACGACCGAGAGCATGGAGGGGAGTTAGATGGGTTTTGGGCCACTTTGGAAGGGTGTTGGGCTGCAAAGAGAAGGGGGGCTTTACGGTTACCCGGTTAACCGTTGGAGTACCAAACGACCTCCAAATGGCACGAAACTTGACAGGCGGTCTACCGGTGGTATACCAAGGCTACCTGGCAAGACTCGGACCATTCCGAGAACATTTAACACCCGCACACGAAAAGAAAGAAGAGGGGGACGCCGGAGGACATAGGAGCGCCGGATTTCAAAATTGACAACGGGGAAAATGCTCGGATGCATGAGACGAACACGTATGCAAAATGAAATGCACATGATGACATGAAAATATGCAACACGCAAGCAAATGACATGGCAACGACGGCGAATAACTGGCAGACACCTGGCGCATCGGATCCGGGGCGTTACAAGTTTACTTGCCTCTTATGCCTAAAAAGTTTTTTTCAAAACGAGAAGTGATTGGAAAGTTATGCATTGGAGAAGTGAGGGTCGATCTTGAACACTTGCGTTCATGCTCATGGAAACAATGTAGAATTTTTCATGGAAGTTTCTCAGAAATAATTATCCCCTTGTATATATCCATTGTATTATAAAAATAATGTGCCAAGCTTTGGTTGAGGATGATTAGATTGCTTGTTTACTATGTGCAATGCAAAAACAGAAACTTTGGTTGTAGCGCATGAATTTACATTTTTTACTGGAAGTCAAACGGGTCTGAAACATTTTCCGCAGTACTTATATACACTTTTTTTAGATTGTCCTAATTTTTTAGAATTTTTGGAGTTACAAAAGTATATGAAGTTTCCATATTACTACAGACTATCCTGTTTTTGACAGATTCTGTTTTCTATGTGTTGTTCACTTATTTTGATGAATCTATGGGTAGTATCGGGGGGTATGAACCATGCTGAAGTTGGAATATAGTAGAATGCTAATATGAAATTGGGATGAGTTTACAACAGTACCTAAAGGTAGTGATTTGCTTTGTTATACTAACGGATCTCACAAAGTCTTTGTTAAGTTTTGTGTGGATGAAGTGTTCGAAGAACAAGGAGTTACCGATGTGAGAAGAATAAAGCGAGTAAAGAGTTCAAGCTTGGGGATTCCCAAGGCACTCCAAGTAAATATTTCAAGGATACTCAAGCATCTAAGCTTGGGGATGCCCCAGTTGGCATCCCATCTTCCTTCTTCAACAATTATCGATATACCTCGGTTTTTATTTTGTTCACATGATTTGTGTCCTTTGTGTTTTTCTTTTTCTTTAAGAACCATGCTAGTATGAGATAGCCCTTCATTGATTTATAGAATGCTTCATGTGCTTCACTTGTATTTTTGAGTATGACCTTATAGAATGCTCTTTGTGCTTCACCTACATCTTTTGAGTATGGTTTTATAGAATGCTTCATGTGCTTCACTTATATATTTTGAGCTTGGATATTGGTTAATCTATATTAATTGTAGAATGCTCCATGAACTTCACTTATATCTTTTGGACTATGAATAAGATTATCATCGAAAATGGGTTTGGAAGAGTGTCAACTTTAGGAAGTAATGATCCCACTATTTTGGAGGGTGTTGAATCTTAGTGTGATATTTACGAAAGTGGATTTGGAGAGGTCTTGACTTTAGTTAGTAATAATTCCACTATTTAGGAAGAGGTTCCAATTGATTATGAGAACAAAGTTGCTATCTATGATGATTATTATGATGAAATGTATGCTATAAAGAATAATGTTAACCATGAAACTTGTCATCATGATTTTAATTTTCAATTGGATTATGCCTCACATGATAGTTATTTTGTTGAGTTTGCTCCCACTATTCTGAATGAGAAGAATTTTGCTCATGTGGAGAGTAGTAAAATTTATATTCTTGTAGATCATGAAAACAATGCTTTATGCGTGGTTATATTACTGAATTCACTCATGATGCTACTGAAAATTATTATGAGGGAGGAATATATGCTTGTTGGAATTGCAATAATATCAAGTTTCCTCTCTATGTGCTTAAAGTTTAGAAGTTATGCTTGTTTTGCCTTCCAATGCTAGTTGATTCTTTTTCGCATAAATTGTTTTCTCACAAAATCCCTATGCATAGGAAGTGGGTTAGACTTAAATGTTCTAGTCATATGCTTCACGATGCTCTCGTTATTTTTTCATTCCTATCTTTCATATGAGCATCATTGACATCATCATGCCTAGCTAGAAAGGCATTAAAGAAAAGCGCTTGTTGGGAGACAACCCAATATTTATCCTTACTGTTTTTTGTGTGCTCACATGATTAAGCTACTGTAGTAACCATGTTTTATAGCTTTTGTTTCAATAAAGTGCCAAGTAAGACCTTGGGGATGGCTTACGGTGATAGTTGATTTGATCTTGCTGTAAAACAGAAACGTCTGCACTCATTGCCAGAATTTAAAAAAATCCTAGAAGCGTGTTTTTGATCTAAACTTTTTACACAAGATTTATATACAAATTTTCCAAGTTGTACTAATTTTTCAGAATTTTTGGAGTAGCAGAAGTATGGTTGCTGTTCAGATCATTACAGATTGTTTTGTTTCTGGCAGATTCTGTTTTCAATGCATAGTTTGCTTGTTTTCTAGTTTCTATGTCTTATATTGCTCAATACAAATTGCAGAAATGATATGGTATAGTAGGCATTGTGTGAGAACAATTATGAATCTTCTCTTTGATAGTACCAAAGTGAATGATTTACTCTTTATCATACTAGCCCATCTCACGAAGTTCCGTTAGGTTTTATGTGATTGAAGTTTTCAAGTTTTGGGTGAGATATCGATATGAGGAGAATAAGGAGTGGATATACCCTAAGCTTGGGGATTCCCCGGCACCCCAAGGTAATATTCAAGGAAGACTCAAGCGCATAAGCTTGGGGATGCCCCGGAAGGCATCCCCTCTTTCGTCTTCAAAACCATCGGTATACCTTACTCAGAGCTATATTTGTATTCATCACATTATATGTGTTTTGCTTGGAGCGTTTTTTAAATTTTACTTGATGTTTGAATAAAACCATTGGATCTAACATCTTGAATGAGAGAGAATCCTCCCATGGCTACTCATTGTCCTTCACTTATATCTTTTTGGAATAGTTTGAAATTTACTCATGTGCTTCACGTATATCCTATGAGTTGTGACGCCCCCGATTTGACCGTACACTAATCATACACGCAAATGTGTACGATCAAGATCAGGGACTCACGGGAAGATATAACAACACAACTCTAGACCCAAATCAAAATAATACAAGCTTTATATTACAAGCCAGGGGCCTCGAGGGCTCGAATACATAGCTCGATACACAAGAGTCAGCGGAAGCAACAATATCTAAGTACAGACATAAGTTAAACAAGGATGCCTTAAGAAGGCTAGCACAAAAGCAATAACGATCGAAGAGGCAAGGCCTCCTGCCTGGGACCTCCTAACTACTCCAGGTCGTCCACGGCCTCCACGTAGTAGCATCCATCGGCGGTGGCATCTGGCTCCAAGGATCCACCATCTGGTTGCATCAACCGGAAAAAAGAAAGAAGGGAGAAAAGGGGTAGCAAAGCAACCGTGAGTACTCATCCAAAGTACTCTCAAGCATCAGATCTATACTAAGTATGCATTGGTATCAAATGGAAGGGTTGTATCTGTGGACTGAACTGCAGAATGCCAGAATAGAAGGGGGAAGGCCTAGCCTATCAAAGACTACCATCTTCACGCAGCTCCAAGCATCTTACAGCAAGTAGAAGAGTAAAGAATAGCATTTTATATTTAACAAGCATGTTGTAACATTAATGCCCAGAGATCCTTCCTCGACTCCGTGCGAGAAAGCAATCCCGGAGCCACATATCTCAAGTATCCATTTGTAGTTGTATAAGATCGGGATATAAGTCTGAACGTCCGTTACAGTGGACACGGCTATTAATAGATAATCTTCCCTGCAGGGGTGCACCACGTTTTCCAACACGCTCGATCACTCTGGCGGGACACACTTTTCTGAGTCAATGCCCGGCCTCGGAAGATCAACACGTCGCAGCCCTACCTAGACTCAGCAGAGAGGTCCCCGTCGGTCTACATCCTAAGCACTCCGGGGTCTGGGCCCATCGCCCGGTGCACTCCGGGTCATTATGTGCAGGGCGATACAGGCCACCTCCACTAGGGCGCTGACCAGGCCGTGCCACAATGCTGAACTGGACGTCTGACAAAGCTTCGGCTGATACTGCAACGTCGAGGCCCATAACTATTCTCATGTGGTGGTTGGTGCGTAAAGGCCAAACGCCAACTCAGAACAAATACCCAAACCATAGTGTATTATTAGCTTGCGAAGACGAGAAGAGACTCACGATAAGGTGATCTCGTCGCCCCGTCTCGAGGAAATACGGCAAGGGCTAGCACAGCCCACTCGGGGGCAGCCTGCCGGCCGGGCCGTGCCTCGTAACCATCTTGCGGGTGCTCTCCGGGCTCTCCCGACTTTCCCAAAGGTCTCAAGTAAAGTCAAGGTAACCGTGTGTCCAAATATCAAGGGGAAAACCCGAGGAATCACCCACGGAGGATTCCACTCAATGTAATCATCAAGGTGAACATAAGAGGGACCACCCTCGAGGTTCACACTTGAGGTGTTGAACGATAGAGCCGTATCGGGAATGGTGAAAGAGGAAATCACCCTCGATGACCACGACCGAATAGCTACACTACAGAATTATCATCAGGAGTGCGTTATGAGGGACAAAAGGGGTGGCACTCGATAGTAGCTCTGCAGAGTCGAGGAACAAAAGGGGTGTGATGTGATGTGAGGTGTCGGGCTCTGGTCGTCGATCACGTTGATCGAGTCGTCGATGATGAAGCATGGGCAACAAGGACAAGATGGGGGTCACTGATGGATCACTAACCAACCTATATTAAGAAGTTTAGGTTAAGCAGGTAGGTAACAATAAGCAGGTACAAAAGTAGGCTATGCATCAGAATAGGAGCAATCAAATACCAGTAGCAAAATCTAATGCAAGCATGAGGGAATAGAATGGGCGATATCGGGATGATCAAAGGGGGGGGCTTGCCTGGTTGCTCAGACAAGAAGGAGGGTCGTTGTCCCGGTTCCGGACGTTTGTCGGACAGATGAACTGGAGGGAAAAGTTTAATGTTTGCTATGCTAGGGATGTGTGGCGGACGAACGGACCACGTACTCGGATTCGTCTCGTCGTTTTGAGCAACTTTCATGTACAAAACTTTTCGATCCGAGCTACGGATTATTTTATAATATTTTTCAAAGTTTTAAACATTTTCTAAAATTATTATTATTAATTCGAAAATGGGGTTATTGCATCAGCACGATGTCATCATGACGTCGGTAGGGTGCACAGTCAACTCTGGCCGGGTTGACTGGTCAAAGGGGCAGTGGGCCCAATTGTCATTGTCTAGTCTAATTAAGCAGGTTAATTAGACTAAATATGTTCATTAGGCTAATTAGTCAAAGTTAATTAAGTTAATTAACTAATTGATTAATTAATCAATTAATTATTTTAAACATCCTTTATTTTACATTTTTATTTCTGTTTTCATTTTAACAGGGGGCGGGCCCCATTCGTCATTGGCCCAAGGGGCCATATCGGGCGCCGGGTGCGGGTTAACGGGCACAGGGTGCTGCGGGCGTGGGCGCCCGTGCACCCGAACGGGACAACAGGGGGGCGCCGACGGGGGTGAGCACCAGGGCGAGCGAGGCGCAACGGAGCACGGGGCGGGGCTCGCGCGCGGCAGCAGCGGCCCGTGGCGGAAGCAGCAGGTGGCAGGATGGAGGCCGAGCGGCGGCGCTAGGCGCGGCAGCGACGCAGGTGGAGCAGAGCCTCGGGGAGAGGGGCGTGGCTCGCGGACGCGCGCTAAAGGCGGCCGGCGAACAGGGCCACTGCGGG
>NC_057801.1:137218748-137228324 GCF_018294505.1 Triticum aestivum
GGGGAACGCGACGGCAGGGAGGTGGCGCGTTGGGGTCGAGGAGGCGAGGTGACGCGGAGCGGCTTCAGCGAGCGGCGTCCGTCGGCGAGGTCGGGGCGGGGAGGCCCTTCCGGATCCAGGAACGGGAGGAGGAGGGGGCGCGAGGAGGACAGCGACGGGGCAGCGCCAAGCGGCGTCGGCGAGGTAGCACCGGCGTGGTGGCGCCGGGAAGGGCCGCGGCGGGGTTGTGGGATCGGGCGATCTCCTCGATCCCGATTAGGAGGAACAGAGGAGGGGTGGGGCGTGGGGGATCGAGGGGAGTGGGGAGGGAGTTGTCCAGATATTTTGGGGCGTGGGAGGATAAGGGAGAGGGAGAGGTGGGCTGGCCTGGTGGCCTGGATGCCCAGTTGGGCTGGGCAGCTGGGCCACGGTTGGCCCAGTGAGGGGGGGTTGTTTTTCTTTTCTTTATTTACAGAAGTTGTCTAGAATTAATTAGGGCTGCAAAAACACTTTTGATCGATGTGGAACTGGGCCACATAAATACTTTGCAAATTTTGAAACTGCCACAAAATGTTTCAAGGCATTTGGAAGTGACTAGGTATTTTTAGAAATTAAATAAGGAAAGGTAAAAGTTGCTGGACCACCAAAATAGAATCCAGGGGCATTCTGGGAACTCAAAAGAGGTTGGTCCGAACATGAAAAATAACCAAGGATTATTTGCCACACTTTGAACATTTTAGTTTTCATGCTTGACAAACTTGGATTTTTGACTTTAAATTTGAATTTGAATCCGGACCTTGATTTGGATCAAGTGGTGATTATCAACAGTAATGTGATGACGTGGCACCATTAACAGGGGTTTACTGTAGCTTAATTATCCGGGCGTCACAATTCTCCTCCACTACAAGAAATCTCGTCCCGAGATTTTTAAGGGGTGAGTAAGGAGGAAAGACTCGGGAGGGACGGAGGTCAACACAAGATAGGTACCTCAACATGGCATAGAGGCATCTCTTGAGTTGGAATTCAAGATAGTCATCGAGAGCAAGGTAAGAAGGTGCAATAAGAGGCTTCAAGCGGGTAGGCAATCGTTCGTTGCCTGAAACAGAGGGTGAAAGGGGTTCAGAGCAATGGGAATAAGTATTGCGTCTGATACCAGAATGAATCACATGGAAGATGGCTCGTGAATTACATACGAAGCCAAGCGCGAGGGATAACTTTGAAAACAAGGATGTATAGGAGAGTCAGGTTTCGATCCTGTGGAACTGTGGGTTATGGGCCCACCATGTGGGTTAAAAGTAAGAAGGCGTTACATTTTGCACGGTCATGATAGCAAGGCAAGTCAGAGGGCAACCTGTCAGTTATGTTGGCAACAATGGTACAAAGGGCGAGGGACGAAGAGAACCATTTTCCTGCTCATTAAGACGAGGCGGACCAATACGCAAAGTTCTCGTCCATCCGTGGCTACCGGAATGTCATCAACAATAGTAACAAGGTCTTACTGACAGAGTTGTACATCGAGGCATTTACATAAGCAGCGAATTATCACTGCTCATATATGTTACGTTACAAGAAAGTTTAAACAAAGCAATGGAGGCTTGAATCAGTTATCGGTGTTCTCAAGCTTCTAACAACTCAGAACCCATGGAAAATTTGAATCAGCGAGAATAATAGTTGATGAAAAACTCATAAGAGGTTATGTAGTTCCGTGATAATCTCGAGATAGCAGAGGGTAATACTCGAGGGTATAGCAAAACAGAGGTTGGACGGGTGAAATGATCTACAGAAGACAAGTACTACCACTTGTCCGAGAAATGAAATCAAAGAAGAATAATATGGTCGAAACCATGGTTGCAAAGGACCAATTATAGATACATTATGAACTCATCACAAGGGGATTATTATTACAAGGAGCTTCCATGGTAAGTTCCACATCGGATCCATGGGCATGAACACAAAGGTTCAAGGTCGACTCCCACTTCTCTAATGCACAACTTTCCATTCACTTCTCGCATTTGAGAAAGTTTCAGCATTGAAAATTTTATCTGGCAACACACCAGAAGAGTAAGACTCATGAAGACTCTCAGGTTCAAACAGATTAGGGGAGGCGTAGGTTCGACCCATAGGGGCATCTTAGGAACCTATACCACAAACTTCACGAGTAGATAACTCAAGCTCGGAAGCAGAGCATGGTTGACAAAAGCAGGGGATACAATTTACCAAAGGCATTATGTATCCAAGGAAAAGCTCACAAGGTTACTGAATAAGAAGGACGTTGTCGGATAAAACCCAACAAAGGACCTGGAGGTCCACAATAGATCTGATGTGAGTATCAGTACTCAACCAGAAGAAGAAAGAATGCAAGAAGGTCAGGTTATAGAAACAATTGACTAATTCAAAGCTCAAATGCAAGGAATATTCCCAAAACGGGGGGGTCAGAAGAAGAGGCTCTGATCAAAGGCAAGTAAGTTGAATAGACATAGATCAACAACCAACCAAGGTTTGATTTGTCGAGCACTAACTCATGTCAGGAGTGACGTCTGAGCCGAAGGGAAGAATTCCAATTGATATGGATGATTGCAAGCATTTAAAAACATATCGAATCAAATGTCCAAAATGATGATGAAAAGGATACTACCAATATTGTCAGACATATGGAAAGTATCCATAATGCAAGCAGACAAGTATTTGTAGATCAATAGTTGGAGAGGGTTATCGGAAGATTGAATAGTATTTCAGAGTATCTTGTGAATCACTTGATCAACTAGGAATGAGCAAATCCTCGATAGGTGTGAGAAATTACTGTAGGGGTATGCAGGTGGCAAAGAATTACAAGGTAGTAGGCATAAAGTATTCTTGAAACAATAAGGAGAAATTCAGGGTATCTTGTAAAAACAAGATCAACATGGGAAGACAATATGAACGACAATGTAGGTAGTTACACCTAAGGATTTACCAGTGGTAGGGATCGCAACGGCGAAGGGTACAAGGGTCTCGGTAAAACATTTGAGAGTATCCTCAGAATCTTCTGGTGCACCAAGCAATCATCTGGAGTGAAGGGATCTCCGGGAGAAAATTATTTACGAGAACCTAGAGTTAGCAAATGTATTTAACCCGAATATAAGAGAGACCAGCTTCCCAGAGTATAGACGAGGAATAAAAGATCCTAATATCACCCAATGGCGACGTGGGCCCGTAAGCCACACAGCCATGTTAGTAAAACCGGTTTTTTTAAGTCTAGACTCAACTTCGGCTAAGGAGTTGCAAAGGGGGATCCTACAGGCAGTCGGCTCTGATACCAACTTGTGACGCCCCCAATTCGACCGTACGCTAATCATACACACAAATGTGTACGATCAAGATCAGGGACTCACGGGAAGATATCACAACACAACTCTAGACCCAAATCAAAATAATACAAGCTTTATATTACAAGCCAGGGGCCTCGAGGGCTCGAATACATAGCGCGATACACAAGAGTCAAAGGAAGCAACAATATCTGAGTACAGACATAAGTTAAACAAGGATGCCTTAAGAAGTCTAGCACAAAAGCAACAACAATCGAAGAGGCAAGGCCTCCTGCCTGGGACGTCCTAACTACTCCAGGTCGTCGACGGCCTCCACGTAGTAGCATCCATCGGCTGTGGCATCTGGCTCCAAGGATCCACCATCTGGTTGCATCAACTGGAAAGAAGAAAGAAGGGAGAAAAGGGGTAGCAAAGCAACCGTGAGTACTCATCCAAAGTACTCGCAAGCATCAGATCTATACTAAGTATGCATTGGTATCAAATGGAAGGGTTGTATTTGTGGACTGAACTGCAGAATGCCAGAATAGATGGGGGAAGGCCTAGCCTATCAAAGACTAGCATCTTCACGCAGCTCCAAGCATCTTACCGCAAGTAGAAGAGTAAAGAATAGCAGTTTATATTTAACAAGCATGTTGTAACATTAATGCCCAGAGATCCTTCCTCGACTCCCTGTGAGAAAGCAATCCCGGAGCCACATATCTCAAGTATCCATTTGTAGTTGTATAAGATCAGGATATAAGTCTGAACGTCCGTTACCGTGGACACGGCTATTAATAGATAATCTTCCCTACAGGGGTGCACCACATTTTCCAACACGCTCGATCACTCTGGCCGGACACACTTTTCTGAGTCAATGCCCGACCTCGGAAGATCAACACGTCGCAGCCCTACCTAGACTCAGCAGCGAGGTCCCCGTTGGTCTACATCCTAAGCACTCCGGGGTCTGGGCCCATCGCCCGGTGCACTCCGGGTCGTTACGTGCAGGGCGATACAGGCCACCTCCACTGGGGCGCCGACCAGGCCGTGCCGCAATGCTGAACTGGACGTCTAACAAAGCTTCGGCTGATACTGCAACGTCGAGGCCCATAACTATTCTAACGTGGTGGTTGGTGCGTAAAGGCCAAAGGCCAACTCAGAAAAAATACCCAAACCATAGTGTATTATTAGCTTGCGAAGACGAGCAGAGACTCACGATAAGGTGACCCCGTCGCCCCGTCTCGAGGAAATACGGCAAGGGCTAGCCCAGCACACTCGGGGGCGGCCTGCCGGCCCGGCCGTGCCTCGTAACCATCTTGCGGGTGCTCTCCGGGCCCGCCCGAGTTTCCCAAAGGTCTCAAGTAAAGTCAAGGTAACCGTGTGTCCAAATATCAAGGGGAAAACCCGAGGAATCACCCACGGAGGATTCCACTCAATGTAATCATCAAGGTGAACATAAGAGGGACCACCCTCGAGGTTCACACTTGAGGTGTTGAACGACAGAGCCGTATCGGGAATGGTGAAAGAGGAAATCACCTTCGATGACCACGACCGAATAGCTAAACTAAAGAATTATCATCAGGAGTGCGTTATGAGGGATCACCCTCGGCACTCGATAGTAGCTCTGCAGAGTCGAGGAACAAAAGGGGTGTGATGTGATGTGAGGTGTCGGGCTCTGGTCGTTGATCACGCTGATCGAGTCGTCGATGATGAAGCAGGGGCAACAAGGACAAGATGGGGGTCACTGATGGATTACTAACCAACCTATACTAAGCAGTTTAGGATAAGCAGGTACAAAAGCAGGCTATGCATCAGAATAGGAGCAATCAAATACCAGTAGCAAAATCTAATGCAAGCATGAGGGAATAGAATGGGCGATATCGGGATGATCAAAGGGGGGGCTTGCCTGGTTGCTCAGACAAGAAGGAGGGTCGTTGTCGACGTAGTCGATCACAGGGGCATCAGCAGCAGTCTCGAGGTCTACCGGAGAGAGAGGGGGAAGAAACAGTAAATACACGCAATCATATGCATAACAAGACAATAAGTGGGGCTAGAGGTGTTCTAACGCAGCGCTAGGCGGTACTGGCGAAGAGGGAAAACATCCGGGAAAGTTTTCCCGGTTCCGGACGTCTGTCGGACAGATGAACCAGAGGGAAAAGTTTAACGTTTGCTATGCTAGGGACGTGTGGCGGACGAACGGACCATGTATTCGGATTCGTCTCGTCGTTCTGAGCAACTTTCATGTACAAAGCTTTTCGATCCGAGCTACGGATTATTTTATAATATTTTTCAAAGTTTTAAACTGTCACGCCCAATATGCGACCCTATCCAAAAGGAACTCGAAGTGCCACCAAGGATAGACCCGCATATTGAAACGCTTTTGCAAGGTGGATATCATTACATCAACATTACATAATATATGGGGATACATACAAGAGGCATACAATGCCACACGAATACAACATCAATACATCAGAGCATCATCCGACTACGGATGAATCACAAACAGAAACTCAAACGACATCCACCCTGCTAGCCCAGGCTGCCGACCTGGAACCTATCCCCTGATCGAAGAAGCAGAAGAAGAACTCAACGCAAGCAAGCATCGCTCTCGCATCATGATCATCGCACAACCTGTACCTGCAACTGTTGTTGTAGTAATTTGTGAGCCACGAGGACTCAACAATCCCATTACCATGGGTATCAAGACTAGCAAAGCTTAAAAGGAAAGGAAGGGGTAAAGTGGTGAGGCTGCAGCAGCGACTAAGCATATATGGTGGCTAACATACGCAAATAAGAGCGAGAAGAGAACAAGCGGAACGGTCGTCAAGCTAGTAATGATCAAGAAGTGATCCTGAACTCCTACTTACGTCAAACATAACCCAGAAACCGTGTTCACCTCCCGGACTCCGCCGAAAAGAGACCATCACGGCTACACACGCGGTTGATGCGTTTTAATTCGAATCTGGTGTCAAGTTATCTACAACCGGACATTAACAAATTCCCATCTGCCTATAACCGTAGGCACGGCTTTCGAAAGATTATACCCTGCAGGGGTGTCCCAACTTAGCCCATGACAAGCTCTCGCGATCAACGAAGGAATAGACCTTCTCCCAGGAAGACCCGATCAGACTCGGAATCCCGGTTTACAAGACATTTCGACAATGGTAAAACAAGACCAGCAAAGCCGCCCGGATGTGCCGACAAATCCCGATAGGAGCTGCACATATCTCGTTCTGAGGGCACACCGGATTATCCAAACTTCCGGTAGGCCAGCCCAGAGTTGCCCCTGGTGGCCACCGGCGGCTGACAGGTTGGACCAACACTCACGACGAGCACTGGCCCGGGGGGATAAAATAAAGATGACCCTCGAGAGCATGACTCCCAAGGGAAAAAGGGCTAGGTGAGGCAAATGTAAAACCAAGGTTGGGCCTTGCTGGAGGAGTTTTATTCAAAGCGAACTATCAAGGGGGTCCCATAAATCACCCGACCGCGTAAGGAACGCAAAATCTGGGAACAAAACACCGGTATGACGGAAACTAGGGCGACAAGAGTGGAACAAAACACCAGGCAAAAGGCCGAGTCTTCCACCCTTTACCAAGTATATAGATGCATTAATAATATAAGAGATATTGTGATATCCCAACCAAAAATCCTGTCCACCATGGAGAAATCTTCAACTTGACCTGCAACTAGCAACGCTATAAGAGGGGCTGAGCAAAAGCGGTAACATAGCCAAACAATGATTTGCATAGGAAAGGTGTCAAAGGTTAGAGGTTCATGGCAATATGGGAGGCTTGATAAACAGGTGATAGGTAGCGCAGCAAAGCGATAGAACGAAGCAACTAGCATAGCAATGATAGTAGTGAGATCCAGGGTAGCGGTCATCTTGCCTGAAATCCCGCAAGGAAGAAGAACGAGTCCATGAAGAAGACGAACGGATGAAGCCGAACCAAGCGTAGACGAACGAATCCTCACGATCGCAACGAAACAGGAACTATCAAAAAGAAGCACACAACAAGGTAAACACACCACACATGAACAAGGCATGATGCACAACAAGCATGATGCATGACAAGACTACATGAAGCTACTCATGGCACGAGATGATGCAAACAAGAGCAACACATCAAGGCAAGTTTAAATGAGGCCGGGATCAACATATAATAATTCCGGTAAGTCCTCATATGCATATTTCGAAATTGGTCCAGAACTGAACAAACGTTATGTTCAAGTTGTTAAACAGCAAGTTAAGATGCACAAAGATGATCTACACGAGATTCTAGTCAAGTTACATATGAAGTTCATTTAATTCGGAGCTACGGCCTAGAAGATATGAGCAAAACAAGTTAAACATGGCATTGATGCAAAATGCGCCCAAACATCAAGCAAACACCTCAAAACATGGATGCAACATGATAATATGAAGCTACATGCAAAATCAAGCAAGTTTCATATAGAGCACACTCAAAACGGAGCAACGGTTCAACACATGCACTCTATACAATTTTAAAGGACAAGCTGTCCAAAACAGCAACTAGGCATATTGCAAGCATCAAAACAGTATGCTACAGGACCTCAACAAGAAAACAAAAGGCATGGGCATGATGTACAGGTAAAGAATTACAAAACATGAACACTGAGCTATATCTAGAAATCACTAGAATATGCTCAAACACACATGGTAAGATTGCAAGTTATAACAATTTCAGACTTTGCAGAAAATAACATCACGATGCAATGTTTAGAGCTATCAAACAACATGTTACAGGAACTTATCATAGCAAAACAAGACATGGCATGATTCTACTAATTTCATAGATCAAAAGTCCCTTAATGACCATAAGCCAAAAAGGATCAGAAAATATGATGGCACCCACGTAAACATGGCAAGTTATATTACAGATTTAAACCTGGCAGGAACAAAATTATGAAGGCATGTTTGTGAGCTTGTACCACTCACCACAGAGCAATATATGGCATGGCAAGGCACCCAACAGTAAGAAGGCATGTTTATGAAGCTAAGCATGGCAATAGCAAGGTCATAGGGTACATGGAACACTAGGAAAACACATGAGAACAACTGAAGTTAATGTTAACAGGCTGACAGCAACATTATCAAGCAAATTTGGACCAAGATATGAACAATCTACAGCAAGCTATAAATACAACCAGGGGCACGTATGGTTAGAGTATGACATGTAGATCAAAACATATTTATAAAACATCTCCAGATTATGCATATAATGACTAGTAGCAACATGTTTATATAGCATCACGAAATAAGAGATTCAGCCTAGCAAAACAGCAACATCATGTACACTACTTAACAAGCTCGATTCACTCACCACAAGTCATTGCATGACAAGATAAGCATAGCATAATCAAGAAGGCATGTTTGTGAAACAAACCAAGTCAAGAAAAAGGTTATAGCATGCAAGGATCAACTATAGCAACCTTGGCCAAATTGAATAACATGTAAACAATCTGCCAAGAAACATTTTGAAGCAAAAGTCGAGCACGAAAATGACATGCTAGACTACTCCATAATTGCAACAAAGTGCATGAATGGATAGACAATAACCATATGTTCAAAACATTCTTACTGAAGTATCTCAAAATATGCATGGATCTCTCTGTAGCATCATGTTTACATGGCATCAAAATAACAGCAGAACAGGGACTAAAATCAGCAACATCACGATGCCTAGTTTGCATGCTTGTGCCAGTCACCACATTGATCACAAAAATACATGGTAAGCACCTCCGAAAAGAAGACATAGCATAGATCAAAACACATGTAGACATCAACCTCATAGGATGCACACATCAATCATGGCAAAAATGACAAAAGAGCTAGTTCTGTTAATAGACAGCAGAAAACATCATGAAGCACTCTTACAACAATGATTCAGGCATCAATATGACCTCAAATTAATATGATGCAATGGAATGAAATGATGAACTCGTTGATATGAACAATTTGACATATTACACGCGCAAAACGGAGCTACGGATGCAGAGATACAACAGGTCAAACATGGCATGAAAATGTCAGAAATCTGGGACTTGGTGTAAATAGCACCTCGGGGAAAAGTCAACGCGGGACGAGGTAGTGCGGGATGAGGGGATCCAGGGCACAGGGAGGCGTTTGGATCGGGGGAGTGGTGGATCTCATCCCACTCCCCATATCCGGCGACGACGCGGCGGCTCCGGCGAGCTCCGGCTCCAGCCGGAGCGGAGGAAGGACGGCGAGGGGCGGCGAGGCGCGGGGAGCTGCGCGGGAGATGGCCGGCGGCGAGGAAACTCTGGCAGG
>NC_057801.1:137228909-137235951 GCF_018294505.1 Triticum aestivum
CGGCGGCGCAGGGCGGCGGCGGTCACCACGTGGCGGCCTCCGATTGGACAGGGCGCGCGGCAGCGGACGTTGTCCGGCCGGACCGGACGTGTCCGGCGGCACGGAGAGGAGCGGGGCTAGGGTTAGGGGTCGATTAGACCGCGAAATTCGGGGGGACGGGCATATTTATAGATAGAGGGAGCTAGGAGAGTCCAAATGAGGTGCGGTTTTCGCCCACACGATCGTGATCGAACGACCGAGAGCATGGAGGGGAGTTAGATGGGTTTTGGGCCACTTTGGAAGGGGTGTTGGGCTGCAAAGAGAGAGGGGCTTTACGGTTACCCGGTTAACCGTTGGAGTATCAAACGACCTCCGAATGGCACAAAACTTGACAGGCGGTCTACCGGTACTATACCAAGGCCGCTTGGCAAGACTCGTTCCATTCCGAGAATGTTTAACACCCACTCACAATAGGAGACAAAAGGGGAACGCCGGAGGGCATAGGAGTGCCGGATTGCAAAACGGACAACGGGGAAAATGCTCGGATGCATGAGACGAACACGTATGCAATGCAATGCACATGATGACATGATAAAATGCAACACGCAAGCAAATGACATGGCAATGACAGCGAATAACTGGCAGACACCTGGCGCAATGAAACCGGGGCGTTACAACACTCCTCCACTAACAAGAGATCTCGTCCCGAGATCTTAGGACCGAGACGGAAGGGAAAAAGGGATGAGGTGAAGCAAGAACTCAAGAGAAGAAGCAAAGAATCGAGAGCACTCAAGAAGAAGAGAGGAACGACAAGAATGACGAGTATCAAAAGCTCACGGAATCAGAAAGACTATGAAACCACTCCGGTTAAAACGAGATAAGAAGTGAATAAGACTGAAAGGATTTAGGCAGCACACCGACTGAACAAGGAAAGAATAGAACACGAACTAGAGAGGATGGAAAGATACTTGATGAAAGGAACAACACAATACCTCCGGGAAGAATTAAAAGAATGGAATGAAATGAACTTAGAAGGAAGAGTTGAATGGAGTTGTTGAGAAAATCAACAACGAAAAGAATAAGCTTGCTGTGGACTTATAGATAACATCTCAAAATTATGACGTGATCTCCGACCACAAGCGGAAAAGATTGAATAGCTGAGAAGAACGAAGAAATGCAAAACTCCACTTCAAAAAATACGGAGAATTAATTGCACTTCGAGACGCGAGAAGAAAAGATACTTGAACTCCATCAACAAAATCTTGATGAACTCTTGAAGAATGAATTAAATCATGAAGAACCACCATAAAGAACTCCGGTAAGAAAAGGATGACGAGATAAAATGAAGGATGAAAGAATAAGATGAGCGTTGCGATGATTTAGATGGAGGTTCCGACAAAATGGCTGAGGAAAATGAACTCCGGAAAAGAAAAAGATGAAACAGTACAACCGAGAATTACTTCATCATGAACAATCTCCGGAAGAAAAGAATTGAATCACCTCGATGAAATAAGAATAAGATTTATTATATGCTTATCCTTCATCAAATTAAATTGATGACTAAAGGATTTTGCATACCACTTATTCTTATTGAAAAGGATTGAGAAGTGACATGTCGCAAACTTGAGAATCATACTTACAAAATAAGAAGGTCTTCATGAACTACCGGTAGGATTGAAAGAAGGAAAGGATTGATACGATAACAAAGGAAAAAGAATCTGAATGAACCACCGTAAGAAATCGGAAATGACTGACGAAAGAGAATGAAACACCGGGAAGGATTAGAAGAACCAATATGCTAGAGGGGATTTAGATGCAAAAGGACAAAGAGATGATGAACTGATTACAGTATATTCGACAGAAACACCGGGATAAATAGAGAACGATAACTGGAATGATGAGGGCGAAGAATTCTTCTGGAACAATGGCCTCCGGTGAAAAGAAATAGAATAACAACTCCTGAAATACTCCGGATGGTTGAAAAGAATATCTGAAAAACTGAAATAAATCGAGAGGATGATACGAAGCTAGAACCATGAATCTTCGATAGGACGGACAAGATTTAGAGGACAACTCTTCTTCGATCTTCAAATGACGATGAGAAACACCACCAAAATTATTGAGATACTCCGGTAGAATGAAAAGCAGAGAGGTTGAGCCAACAATCAAAAGAATTTGAAAACGATCTTGGAGAAGGCATCTAACTGATGAAATCATACTTACGTCAAACTTGAAAAGAATTGAGAATAACTCCGGGAGAATTAGAAGAGTCAGGTAAGATCCTGGAAAAAGACCTGTGGGTTAGGGGCCACTGAAGAGAGAACACCGTTGGAAAGGGATGTTGAAGAGGTAGATGATGCACCGGAACAATTAAAATATTAGAATGAGGTGTCAACCTCGAATTAATTGGAAAACACACGAATCTCCTGAGATGTCTTGAACACCCCGGAAGGATAAACTGGCGAGAGGAGAACGAGCAGGGAAAACACTTGAGCTGAGGAAAAGAATGTGATCAACCCAAAAAAACATGAATTGTGTCCACCGGGGAAGAGATGAAGAATGCGAACAAAACGAGAATTCACCGGTTGAAATAATTACGAAAGACTGAAAAGGCTCCGCACGAATGACATAGATGGTCGAAAGAGATTCAGACTCCGGGAATAAGAGGGGTGGGAGGGCGGGAAAACAAAGGCAACTTGGAAGGGGAAATCAACAAATATCTTGAAGAGAAAACACCGGTTGAAATCATTGAGGAGAGAGAGCAAAACTTCACACGAGTAGGATGGATACTCGATTACGGACTCCGATTCCGAAAAGAAGAAGGGGTGGGCGGGTGGCAAAAGAAAACAACTGAGGATTGAACTCAAAGATGAAGAGGCCTTAGTCAACTTGACGAGAAATGCACCGGATAAAAAGAGCTGAGGAACAACTACCGGAAAACCAACTGCGTGATCCTAATGAAAATTTGAATGGGAAGAGGAGTATTTCAAAACACCTACGTCAAGATTCCTCACCAGAGCGACGAAGGGGCTGAGGAGTAAAAAGAATTCCTACTCTCCGATATAACTAGACTCCGAAAAACAGTTTTTTTCTAGACTCAACAACGGCCAAACTACACGATCAATCAAGGGGGCTCCTAGGGTCGGTCGAGGCTCTGATACCAACTTGTCACGCCCAATATGCGACCCTATCCAAAAGGAACTCGAAGGTCCCACCAAGGATAGACCCGCATATTGAAACGCTTTTGCAAGGTGGATATCATTACATCAACATTACATAATATATGGGGATACATACAAGAGGCATACAATGCCACACGAATACAACATCAATACATCAGAGCATCATCCGACTACGGATGAATCACAAACAGAAACTCAAACGACATCCACCCTGTTAGCCCAGGCTGCCGACCTGGAACCTATCCCCTGATCGAAGAAGCAGAAGAAGACCTCAACGCAAGCAAGCATCGCTCTCGCGTCATGATCATCGCACAACCTGTACCTGCAACTGTTGTTGTAGTAATCTTTCAGCCACGAGGACTCAGCAATCCCATTACCATGTGTATCAAGACTAGCAAAGCTTAAAGGGAAAGGAAGGGGTAAAGTGGTGAGGCTACAGCAGCGACTAAGCATATATGGTGGCTAACATACGCAAATAAGAGCGAGAAGAGAACAAGCGGAACGGTCATGAAGCTAGCAATGATCAAGAAGTGATCCTGAACTCCTACTTACGTCAAACATAACCCAGAAACCGTCTTCACTTCCCGGACTCCGCTGAAAAGAGACCATCATGGCTACACACGCGGTTGATGCGTTTTAATTCGGATCTGGTGTCAAGTTATCTACAACCGGACATTAACAAATTCACATCTGCCTATAACCGCAGGCACGGCTTTCGAAAGATTATACCCTGTAGGGGTGTCCCAACTTAGCCCATGACAAGCTCTCGCGATCAACGAAGGAATAGACCTTCTCCCAGGAAGACCCGATCAGACTCGGAATCCCGGTTTACAAGACATTTCGACAATGATAAAACAAGACCAGCAAAGCCGCCCGGATGTGCCGACAAATCCCGATAGGAGCTGCACATATCTCGTTCCCAGGGCACACCGGATTGTCCAAACTTCCGGTAGGCCAGCCCAGAGTTGCCCCTGGTGGCCACCGGCGGCTGACAGGTTGGACCAACACTCACGACGAGCACTGGCCCGGGGGGGATAAAATAAAGATGACCCTCGAGAGCGCGAATCCCAAGGGAAAAAGGGCTAGGTGAGGCAAATGTAAAACCAAGGTTGGGCCTTGCTGGAGGAGTTTTATTCAAAGCGAACTGTCAAGGGGGTCCCATAAATCACCCGACCGCGTAAGGAACGCAAAATCCAGGAACATAACACCGGTATGAAGGAAACTAGGGTGACAAGAGTGGAACAAAACACCAGGCAAAAGGCCGAGTCTTCCACCCTTTACCAAGTATATAGATGCATTAATAATATAAGAGATATTGTGATATCCCAACCAAAAATGCTGTCCACCATGGAGAAATCTTCAACTTCACCTGCAACTAGCAACGCTATAAGAGGGGCTGAGCAAAAGCGGTAACATAGCCAAACAACGGTTTGCATAGGAAAGGTGTCAAAGGTTAGAGGTTCATGGCAATATGGGAGGCTTGATAAACTGGTGATAGGTAGCGCAGCAAAGCGATAGAACGAAGCAACTAGCATAGCAATGATAGTAGTGAGATCCAGGGTAGCGGTCATCTTGCCTGAAATCCCGCAAGGAAGAAGAACGAGTCCATGAAGAAGACGAACGGATGAAGCCGAACCAAGCGTAGACGAACGAATCCTCATGATCGCAACGAAACAGGAACTATCGAAAAGAAGCACACAACAAGGTAAACACACCACATATGCATATTTCGAAATTGGTCCAGAACTGAACAAACGTTATGTTCAAGTTGTTAAACAGCAAGTTAAGATGCACAAAGATGATCTACACGAGATTCTAGTCAAGTTACATATGAAGTTCATTTAATTCGGAGCTAGGGCCTAGAAGATATGAGCAAAACAAGTTAAACATGGCATTGATGCAAAATGCGCCCAAACATCAAGCAAACACCTCAAAACATGGATGCAACATGATAATATGAAGCTACATGCAAAATCAAGCAAGTTTCATATAGAGCACACTCAAAACGGAGAAACGGTTCAACACATGCACTCTATACAAGTTTAAAGGACAAGCTGTCCAAAACAGCAACTAGGCATATTGCAAGCATCAAAACAACATGCTACAGGACCTCAACAAGAAAACAAAAGGCATGGGCATGATGTACAGGTAAAGAATTACGAAACATGAACACTGAGCTATATCTAGAAATCACTAGAACATGCTCAAACACACATGGTAAGATTGCAAGTTATAACAATTTCAGACTTTGCTGAAAATAACATCACGATGCAATGTTTAGAGCTATCAAACAACATGTTACAGGAACTTATCATAGGAAAACAAGACATGCCATGATTCTACTAATTACATAGATCAAAAGTACCTTAATGACCATACGCCAAAAACGATCAGAAAATATGATGGCACCCACGTAAACATGGTAAGTTATATTACAGATTTAAACATGGCAGGAACAGAATTATGAAGGCATGTTTGTGAGCTTGTACCACTCACCACTGAGCAATATATGGCATGGCAAGGCACCCAACAGTAAGAAGGCATGTTTATGAAGCTAAGCATGGCAATAGCAAGGTCATAGGGTACATGGAACACTAGGAAAACACATGAGAACAACTAAACTTAATGTTAACAGGCTGACAGCAACATTATCAAGCAAATTTGGAGCAAGATATGAACAATCTACAGCAAGCTATAAATGCAACTAGGGGCATGTATGGTTAGAGGATGACACGTAGATCAAAACATATTTATAGAACATCTCCAGATTATGCATAGAATGACTAGTAGCAACATGTTTATATAGCATCACGAAATAACAGATTCAGCCTAGCAAAACAGCAACATCATGTACACTACTTAACAAGCTCGATTCACTCACCACAAGTCATTTCATGACAAGATAAGCATAGAATCATCAAGAAGGCAAGTTTGTGAAACAAACCAAGTCAAGAACAAGGTCATAGCATGCAAGGATCAACTATAGCAACCTTGGCCAAATTGAATAACATGTAAACAATCTGCCAGGAAACATTTTGAAGCAAAAGTAGAGCACGAAACTGACATGCTAGACTACTCCATAATTGCAACAAAGTGCATGAATGGATATACAATAACCATATGTTCAAAACATCCTTACTGAAGTATCTCAAAATATGCATGGATCTCTCTGTAGCATCATGTTTACATGGCATCAAAATAATAGCAGAACAGGGACTAAAATCAGCAACATCACGATGCCTAGTTTGCATGCGTGTGCTAGTCACCACATTGATCACAAAAATACATGGTAAGCACCTCTGTAAAAAAAGACATTGCATAGATAAAAACACATGTAGACATCAACCTCATAGGATGCACACATCAATCATGGCAAAAATGACAAAAGAGCTCGTTCTGTTAACAGACATCAGAAAACATCATGAAGCACTCTTACAACGATGATTGAGGCATCAATATGACCTCAAATGAATATGATGCAATGGAATGAAATGGTGTACTCATTGATACGAACAATTTGACATATTACACGCGCAAAACGGAGCTATGGATGCATAGATACCACAGGTCAAACATGGCATGAAAATGTCAGAAATCTGGGACTTAGTGAAAATAGCACCTCGGGAAAAAGTCAACGCATGACGAGGTGGTGCGGGATGAGGGGATCCGGGGCACAGGGAGGCGTTTGGATCGGGGGAGTGGTGGATCTCATTCCACACCCCAGATCCGGCGACGACGCGGCGGCTCCGGCGAGCTCCGGCTCCGGCCGGAGCGGAGGAAGGACGGCGAGGGGCGGCGAGGCGCGGGGAGCTGCGCGGAGATGGCCGGCGGCGGGGAAACTCCGTCAGGGGCCCCACGGCGGCGGGCGGCGGAACCGCAGG
>NC_057801.1:137236706-137237891 GCF_018294505.1 Triticum aestivum
GTTGTCCAGCCGGACCGGACGTGTCCGGCGGCGCGGAGAGGAGCGGGGCAAGGGTTAGGGGTGGATTAGACCGTGAAATTCGGGGGGATGGGCATATTTATAGATAGAGGGAGCTAGGAGAGTCCAAATGAGGAGCGGTTTTCGCCCACACGATCGTGATCGAACGACCGAGAGCATGGAGGGGAGTTCGATGGGTTTTGGGCCACTTTGGAAGTGGTGTTGGGCTGCAAAGAGAGAGGGGCTTTACGGTTACCCGGTTAACCGTTGGAGTATCAAACGAGCTCCGAATGGCACGAAACTTGACAGGCGGTCTACCGGTACTATACCAAGGCCGCTTGGCAAGACTCGGTCCATTCCGAGAAAGTTTAACACCCACTCACAACAGGAGACAAAAGGGGAACGCCGGAGGGCATAGGAGTGCCGGATTGCAAAACGGACAACGGGGAAAATGCTCGGATGCATGAGACGAACACGTATGTAATGCAATGCATATGATGACATGATAAAAATGCAACACGCAAGCAAATGACATGGCAATGACAGTGAATAACTGGCAGACACCTGGCGCAACGAAACCGGGGCGTTAGATAAACATTTTCTAAAATTATTATTATTAATTCGAAAATGGGGTTATTGCATCAGCACGATGTCATCATGATGTCGGCAGGGTCCACAGTCAACTCTGGCCGAGTTGACTGGTCAAAGGGGCAGTAGGCCCAATTGTCATTGTCTAGTGTAATTAAGCAGGTTAATTAGACTAAATATGTTCATTAGGCTAATTAGTCAAAGTTAATTAAGTTAATTAACTAATTAATTAATTAATTAATTAGTTATTTTAAACATCCTTTATTTTACATTTTTATTTCTGTTTTCATTTTAACAGGGGGCGGGCCCCATTCGTCATTGGCCCAAGGGGCCATATCGGGCGCCGGGTGCGCGTTAACGGGCACAGGGTGCTGCGGGCGTGGGCGCCCGTGCACCCGAACGGGACAACAGTGGGGCGCCGACGGGGGTGAGCGCCAGGGCGAGCGAGGCGCAACGGAGCACGGGGCGGGGCTCGCGCGCGGCAGCGGCGGCCCGTGGCGGAAGCAGCAAGTGGCGGGATGGAGGCCGAGCGGCGGCGCTAGGCGCGGCGGTAGCGGCAGGGCTGCATGGGCGGCGACGCAGGTGGAGCAGAGCCTCGAT
>NC_057801.1:137238313-137255458 GCF_018294505.1 Triticum aestivum
GTGGAGCGGCTTCGGCGAGCGGCGTCCGTCGGCGAGGTCGGGGCGGGGAGGCCCTTTTGGATCCAGGAACGGGAGGAGGAGGGGGCGCGAGGAGGAGGACGACGGGGCAGCGCCAAGCGGCGTCGGCGAGGTAGCGCCGGCGTGGTGGCGCCGGGAAGGATGGCGGCGGGGTTGTGGGATCGGGCGATCTCCTCGATCCCAATTGGGAGGAACATAGGAGGGGTGGGGAGTGGGGGATCGAGGGGAGTGGGAAGGGAGTTGTCCAGATATTTTAGGGCGTGGGAGGATAAGGGAGAGGGAGAGGTGTGCTGGCCTGGTGGCCTGGATGCCCAGTTGGGCTGGGCAGCTGGGCCACGGTTGGCCGAGTGAGGGGGGTTGTTTTTCTTTTCTTTATTAACAGAAGTTGTCTAGAATTAATTAGGGCTGCAAAAACACTTTTGATCGATGTGGAACTGGAACACATAAATACTTTGCGAATTTTGAAACTGCCACAAAATGTTTCAAGGCAGTGACTAGGTATTTTTAGAAATTAAATAAGGAAAGGTAAAGGTTGCTGGACCACCAAAATAGAATCCAGGGGGATTCTGGGAACTCAAAAGAGGTTGGTCCCAACATGAAAAATAACCAAGGATTATTTGCCACACTTTGAATATTTTAGTTTTCATGCTTGACAAACTTGGATTTTTGACTTTAAATTTGAATTTGAATCCGGACCTTGATTTGGATCAAGTGGTGATTATCAACAGTAATGTGATGACGTGGCACCATTAACAGGGGTTTACTATAGCTTAATTATCCGGGCGTCACATGAGTAAATGGTTGAATGAATTGAATATCATAAATCTGAATTTATATATGTTTCATACGCTTATACCATGGGGTGTAATGACTTCACACATAATAAGTATAGGTGGTAAATTTATTGAAAGTTAGCAAACGCAGTATTGGTCACTTGAAAAATTCATGAAAGACAATTGAAGGAAGAGCGATTTCACATATAAATATATTATCTGGGCATCTTTTGTAATTGTGGGCACTCATTAAAATATGACATGCTAAAAAGTTGATGTTGGACAAGGAAGACAACTTAATGGGTTATGTTTTCTTATATCCGAATAGAAGTTATATTGTCTTGGATCATCCAACATGTTGAGCTTGCCTTTCCCTCTCATGCTAGCCAAATTCTTTGCACCAAGTAGAAATCCTACTTGTTCTTCCAAACATCCCTTAAACAGTTTTGCCATGAGAGTCCACCATACCTACATTTGGATTGAGTAAGCTCCTTCAAGTAAGTTGTCATTGGTGCAAGCAATAAAAATTGCTCTCTAAATATGTATAATCTATTAGTGTGAAGAAAATAAGATTTATACGAACTTGTGATATGGAACAAATAAAAGCGACAGCTGCATAATAAAGGTCCTTATCACAAGCGGCAATATAAAGTGACGTTTTTTTGCATTAAGATTTTGTACATCCAACCATAAAAGCGCATGACAACCTCTGCTTCCCTATGTGAAGGGCCTATCTTTTACTTTTATCTTCTACCCTTATACAAGAGTCTTGGTGATCATCACCTTTCCTTTTTACACTTTTTCCTTTCGCATGCACTTTGTGTTGGAGTGATCCGGATATATATATCCACTTGTATGTAGGTTTTCATAAAGTATTATTGTTGACATTACCCTTGAGGTAAAAGGTTGGGAGGCGAAACTATAAGCCCCTATATTTCTCTGTGTCTGATTAAAACTTTGAACCCATAAATATCACGTGAGTGTTAGCAATTGTGAAAGATTAAATGATAGTTGAGTATGTGTAATTTGCTAAATTAAAGCTCTTACATATACCCTTCCTGAAAATAAGATGAATTGCAATTGTTTGATTATTGAGAACATAGTTTGTTAGTTTTCAAGAAAGTGTATGATCTATACTTTAATCTGTGAATAGCTTGTTACTTGATCATGAGAAGTTTTATGAGTTGAGCTACTGTTATGATATATAATGATGCTAGAAAAGGTGACTGGAATTATCATTAATCAAACCTATGCACTTGCTAGCATTCACACATCATAAATTATTTCTTTTATCATTTACCTACTCAAGGACGAGCGGGAATTAAGCTTGGGGATGCTGATACCTCTCCAACGTGTATCTAATTTATGAAGTATTCATGCCATGTTTATAATATTTTTAAATGATTTTGGTATGATTTGATTAGAACTAACCCGGACTGACGTTGTTTTCAGCAGAACTACTGTGGTGTTGTTTTGGTGTAGAAATAAAAGTTCTCAGAATGCGCTGAAAATCAACAAAGAATATTTTTGGAAAATATAAAAAATACTAGAACGAAAAGCTACCGGAGGGGAATCCCGAGGCCACCACAAGGGTGGAGGGCACGCCCTACCCCCGGGAGGGTTGTCCTACCTCGTAGACTCCCCGTGGGACCCCTTGACGTGAAACCGACAAAAACCCCTCCTCTAAATCCTAAAAACCCCAGAATAGAGGAGAGATCGGGAGTTCCGCCGCCGCAAGCCTCCACAACCACGATGAATCAATCTAGGCCCTCTCCGACACCCTGCCGGAGGGTGCCATCATCACCGGATGAACCACAAATATATGAAATCTCCCGCACCCCACTGTAATCACCTACTTGAACATGGTGCTTTATGCCACATATTATGATCCAATGATGTGTTGCCATCCTATGATGTTTTGAGTAGATTTCCTTTGTCTTTGGGTTGATTGATGATCTAGATTGGTTTGAGTTGCATGTTTTATTATTGGTGTTGTCCTATGGTGCCCTCTGTGTCGCGCAAGCGTGAGGGATTCCCACTGTAGGGTTTGCAATATGTTCATGGTTTGCTTATTGTCTGTGTTGCGAGAGTGACGGAAACACAAACACGGATAAGTGGGTCATGGCGTATGGGAGTAAAGAGGACTTGATACTTTAATGCTATGGTTGGGTTTTACCTTAATAATCTTTAGTAGTTGCGGATGCTTGCTAGAGTTCCAATCGTAAGTGCATATGATCCAAGAAGAGAAAGTATGTTAGCTTATGCCTCTCCCTCATATGAAATTGCAATAATGATTGTCGATCTTGTTAACAATTGCTTAGGACAATTCCGCAGACCTACCCATCATTATTCCACACTCGCTATTTATAATACTTAAGTAATATATTCTAACTTTATGATAACAGCACCTACTTTTATATTTTAGCTCTCCGATATCATGCAAAGTTATCCTCTTCATACCTAAAACATAGTTTTATTTCTCGTTTCTAGTTGGAAGCAAACGTTTGGTGTACGTAGAGTTGTATCAGTGGCGGATAGGACTTGATAGAATACTGATCTTACCTTTAGATCCTCGTGGGTTCGACACTCCATGCTTATCACTTCCACCTTTGGAAATTGCTACGATGGTTCCCTGCACTTGGGGATTATCATTCCTTGACACTCTGCTGGATCAAGAAGCTCGAGGGACATCATCGTGCTGAACGTGTGCAGAACTCGGAGGTGCCGTACGTTCGGTACTTCATCGGCCGGAATGAAAAGACGTTCGACTACATCAACCGCGTTAAGCAAATGCTTCCGCTTTCGGACTATGAGGGTACATGGATACACTCTCCCCCTCTCATTGCTATGCCTCTCCTGGAAGATCTTGCGTGAGCGTAGGAATTTTTTTGAAATTGCATGCTACGTTTCCCAACAGTGCCATCAGAGCCAGGTCTATGCGTAGATGATGTGCACGAGTAGAACACAAAGAGTTGTGGGCGGTGATCGTCATACTGCTTACCACCAATGTCTTATTTTCATGCAGCGGTATTGTTGGAGGAAGTGGACTGGACCAACCTTACATGACCGCGTTCATCAGACCGGTTCCACCGACATACATGCAACTAGTTTTGCATAAAGGTGGCTGGCGGGTGTCTGTTTCTCCAACTTTGGTTGAATCAAATTTGACTATGGCCGGTCCTTGTTGAAGGTTAAAACAGCAAACTTGATAAATCACCATTGTGGTTTTGTGTCGTATGTAAGAACGGTTCTTGCTAGAAGCCCGTAGCAGCCACGTAAAACTTGCAACAACAAAGTAGAGGATGTCTAACTTGTTTTTGCAGGGCATGTTGTGATGTGATATGGTCAAGAAATGATGTGATATACATTGTTGTATGAGATGATCATGTTTTGTAAAAGTTATCGGCAACTAGCAGGAGCCTTATGGTTGTCGCTTTATTGTATGAAATACAAATGCCATGTAATTGCTTTACTTTATCACTAAGCAGTAGCGATAGTCATAGAAGCAATAGTCGGCGAGACGACCACGATGCTATGATGCAGATCAAGATGTCAAGCCGGTTGTCGGTGTCAAAACCGGCGGATCTCGGGTAGGGGTCCTAAACTGCGCGTCTAGGCGGATGGTAACAGGAGACAAGGGACACGATGTTTTACCCAGGTTCGGGCCCTCTTGATGGAGGTAAAACCCTACGTCCTGCTTGATTGATATTGATATTGTGGATGTTTACAAGAGTGGATCTACCACGAGATCAAGGAGGCTAAACCCTAGAAGCTAGCCTATGGTATAATTGTAATGGTTGTTGTTGTTGTTGTGTCCTACGGACTAGAGCCATCCGGTTTATATAGACACCGGAGAGGGCTAGGGTTACATAGAGTCGGTTACAATAGTAGGAGATCTACGTATCTGTATCGCCAAGCTTGCCTTCCATGCCAAGGAAAGTCCCATCCGGACACGGGATGAAGTCTTCAATCTTGTATCTTCATAGTCTTGGAGTCCGATCGATGATGATGATAGTCCGGCCGATGATAGTTCGGCCGATGATGGTAGTCCGGCTATCCGGACACCCCCTAATCCGGGACTCCCTCAGTAGCCCCTGAACCAGGCTTCAATGACGATAAGTTCGGCGCGTATATTGCTTGGCATTGCAAGGCGGGTTCTTCCTCCGAATGATAGAAGATTGTGAACACCAGGATAGTGTCCGGCTCTGCAAAATAAATTCCACATTCCACCGTAGAGAGAATAATATATACACAAGTTCAATCTGCTGATGTTTTTTGCGACATGACGTCACGCCACTACCAAGCCATTACTTGAATCGTTTTTACTCTACCACCTCAGCGCATTTAGCGAAGCGGTTTCCTTGGCACGTCTTGTCGAAGCAGAGATCGTGTTCCCCCTTAATCCGGGATTCTCATCAATACGGACGTGGGTAACCCAACCGCGCCATTGATGGTGACGCTTGGGGGATAAGAGAGTTTTACCAGGCCGGTGGGGGACGCGTAGACTTCGCCCGCCCATATAAGGGATAAGGATTCACCTTTTCACCTACGCCTTCTTCCTCCTTTGCTTATCCATCTTCGCGCACTCGAGCTCCAGCGCCCAAGCCCGCACATCTCGTCTCAACCTTCCCCAGTCATGTCTGGAGCGGGAGGCAAGTGGATGACCTCCTCCGTTATGGAGGACCACATCGAAAGACTGCGCAGCGCCGGCTACCTGTCCGGCGACATTGCGCACCGGCTGCCCGATGAGGGGCAGCTCATCCCCACCCCCAGGCCCCATGAGAGGGTTGTTTTTCTTCCCCACTTCCTCCGCGGACTGGGCTTTCCACTTCACCCCTTTGTCCGGGGGCTCATGTTCTACTACGGCCTGGATTTCCATGATCTGGCGCCGAACTTCATCCTCAACATCTCGGCGTTTATCGTCGTGTGCGAGGCCTTCCTCTGCGTCCAGCCCCACTTCGGCTTGTGGCTCAAGTCCTTCAATGTCAAGCCGAAGGTAGTGAAGGGCACTCAAGCGGAGTGCGGAGGCGCCATGTTGGGCAAGATGCCCAATGTCCTTTGGTTCGAAGGGGCCTTCGTGGAATCCGTCAAGGGGTGGCAATCGGGGTGGTTCTATATCACCGAGCCGCGCGACCCTACGTGGGCGGCGGCCCCCGAGTTTAGATCTGGTATCCCCACGCAGCTCACCTCCTAGAAAGAGAATGGCTTGCTGTGGGGTAGTTCGGAGGAGCTGACGGGACTCCAAGCCTGTATCCAGAAGCTGGTGAACAAGCTCAGGATGGTTAACGTGGTCCAATTCATGCTCGTCCGCCGGATTCTGCCATGCCAGGAGCGGGCATTCAATCTGTGGGAGTTCAATCCGGAGCAGCACCAGGCGCTGAGCGGGCTCTTCGAGACGATGTACGAAGGCGCCTGGAGGGTGCTGTTTAAGGGCGCCGAAGCCCCCGCATCCGCGACTGAAGATCGCGGATTTCGCTCGTGGCGTCAAGCCGACGAGGTAAGTGATTCTACCCCTTTACGGGACACTTGCTTTTCATAGTTTGACTCTATGCGGGTTTTAATTTCCCCTTTTCCTTTGACAGGACTGGATGAGGAAGGCGGAGCAGATTATCTACCCGGCTCCTATGCCAGAAAACTCAGTAGACGCCCATCTAGCAAGGCTGCTGGTTCCGGCACCGCACGTGGTGCCAGAGAAGAAGGCCAAGAAGGAGGCCACGGGTGCTTGAAAGAGTTCCCGTTTTCAGGTGTCCGACGACTCCGGGGCGGACTCCTCCCCCGAAAACGAGGAGGAGAAAGAGGACTCTCTCCCAGAGGAGGGAGAGAGGAAGTGGAAGGCTTCCCCAACAGGGGAGGCCGAAGGGTCCAAGAGGGGAAGGACTATTCCCCTGGACAGCTCTGCCAACATCAACGTTGGCGAGGAAGAATGGCCTTCAAGGGCCAGGCCTCCGGCGAGATCATAAGTATCCGGATTCCTGAAGGATTTATAATTTCTTTTTCTGCGTCACATAGTATCATTCTGATGCCGCATGCTGCCTGTAGTCCGGCCAATGATGATCTCCCCGCTTCACCGAGCGGGTCGTTGGCTCCGTCGGATGTAGACTCCATCCCGACCGCCTCCACCCCTCGCAACACCGAGGACGCCGAGGTGGGATCCCAAGAAGGGACACATCAGGGGGAGGCTCCGGAGGCGCCACAAGGCGGCCTCCCGGACTTTGCGCCGGACTCCACATCAGAACTCGCAGTGGTTTCGGAGTCTGGCCGGCGGCCCCTTCGCACGAAGGGCAAGACCATGACGCCGGCAGCTTCCGTCCAACCGGAGGCGCCGGACAATTTGTTGGAGGCGCTGCAGGGCGCTTCCATCGAGGAAGAACACCGCACTATTATGAGTGCGGTGATTCAGAAGGTACAGCTTGCCAAGAGCGGGCTGACCGAAGCCTGCAATAGCCGTCTATCAGGCTTTGAGGTAAGAGGTTAAAAATATGCAATGTAATACCGCATAGACAGTAGGCCCTGATGCTCGGTTCGGTGTTCGAAAAGAAAAGCCGGACTGAGGATCTGAAAAAAGAAGAAGATATACGCAGGGTTGCTAAAAAATTATGTCAATATGGGTTGCAGGCTGCGCTACCGACTGTGGAGGTCGGTGCTTTGAAGCAGGAGATCGAGCGGTCCAAGCAAGAGCTCGGCCACGCCAAGAAGCAGCTCCAGGACAAAGAAGGTGAGTAACACCACTTTGAAGTTGTACCTTACAGAAAAGGATTTAGGTTGCAACAAAAAATAACAAGGATAACATGGGTACTGCAGGGGCCACGAACGAGGTGGCGACCCTGAAGGAGGCCGTGTCCGCGGCCGAACGCAATGCGGCTGCGGAACGGGCAGAGCGAGAAAAGCAGGAGGCGCGGGTGGCGGTGGTTCGGCAAGAGCTCCAGGCTCTCATGGAAAAGCATGAGATTGTGGAGCGTGACTCAAAGACTCGAGAGTCTGAGCTTTCCTCGGCTCTCGAAAGTGCCAAAACTGCCAAGGCCGATGCCCATAAGTCCCTTCAGGAGATTGAGTTGGTGAGGAAGATAGCGGCGGGTAAGGAATTTTTCATGCAAAGCAAGCATGTAAATGTAAATTACGTGTTACTTACCCGAATTCGGAGCTCTCCAGGGGCGTTTGCAGATCTGCCTCGCAGCGTGTCTGATGCCGCCACATTCTACCAAGCCGAGGAGGGGTGCTCAACGGAAAAGGTCTTCTGGTCTCAGTATGCTGAGGCCGGCCATCCGGTGCCCCCTAGCGACCAGCTGAAGCAGCTGGTCGAGCTCCACAAGGTGGCCGAGCAGGCCATGAAGGGCCTCATAGTCCGGTTGTGGCCTGGAGAGGCCATGCCTGGGAGCTACTTCGGCCTCGTGCGACGGTTGGTGGATGTGTGCCCCTGGGTGGAGGTTATCAAGCGCTCCGCCTGTATTGAAGGTGCTCGTCGGGCCCTTGCCCGCGCAAAGGTGCATTGGGGCAAGCTGGATGCAGAGAAGCTAATCACTAACGCGCCACCAGCGGGCAAGGAATATCGTACGCCCGAGATGTACTATAAGACTGTCCTGAAGGGTGCCCGCAAGATGGCGGATGAGTGCCCCAGGGATGTAATTATTGAGTAAATTCGCAATGTGCTATCCTGTGCGCTGAAAACTTTGTTCATATGCGCTAAGCAACGCTTGTTAATTTAAAATATTACCTTCTGTGCGGCCGTTTATTAAATCTGAGAGATGGCAAGTCGTCGGCTTCAGCCCCCATGCCACGAGTGCTGGGGTGTTCGGGATAAACTTGAGCACTCTTGTTCCCATTTTTGGGTCCATCTAGGGAGGCGCTCAACACAACGAACAAGGCAACCGGACTTATACTGCTTGAACACTCTCACTTAGCCATAGAATTCTATAATTTTAAATTTCGGCGAAGCCCCTAGTATTCGGAAGACCGAATTCGGGGCGCTATCCACGCCTTCGTCGGACATTATCCGGTACTTCGCTCAAAGCGGCGTAGGTCTTTAAGGACCCGAAAAGACCTCTCGAACAGTGACCAGTCTCTCGCCTTATCATGACAGTCAGTTTTAGCTTTCTCCACTGAGGCGTTAACCCGGCTCAACCGGGGCGCAATCGCAGTGGTTCTCCCAGTGCTACCTTAGCCGATAGAACGGAACGTAAGGTGCCAAACATGGGAGCCGGGCAAACCCAACTATTGACCCAAGACATGATTCGGAGCCGATTCATATAATTCTATAAGTTCGGGGTGCCGCACTTGTGAAAGTGTGCGGACTTTATCACACCATAATGCGGGGAACATAAGCCCCTGGTGTATTTGGCCGTACCAAAATGTATGGATGCAACATGTCGTAAATGAACATATATATATAAGGTAATGCAATTATGGGCAAAAAGTGCTGCATTTTATTCGAGAAGATTTGCTATGAGTGCGGAATGATACAAATAGTGCGGAAAGCAAGGGATTGGACGAATTAAAGGCGTCTCCCTCCAGGGGTAGGCCGCGAAATGGTGTATTTAACAAATTTAATTCTAGTAATGGAGACCACCTGAGTGTTCGTCGCAGCCTTTGTCCCTCCCTAGTTGTTGCATCATGAGTTCGGCAGGTTCGCCGCCGGACAGAGTTCTGTATAAAAAAGAGAGAAATAAAAGATAAAAAGAGCGACACACTTGGGAGCCCCTGGTGTGGTCGAACCGCACTCTGGGTCTGTTGTGGTTGTGCCTCTCCCCCTATGCCCATGGTATCTCCAGGGCGTAATTATGTACGCGGAGAGTTTGTCTTACAATTGTGCGAGGGCTGGGGTTGAGGCTGCATTGCTACGCATGCTCGGAACGTGCCAGGTGGTCTTGGTTGATGTTGCTCCGGGCGCGTTTGGCCGTGTCCGGTCGTTTAACGGCCGGACTCGAAAATTGCCTTAAAAGGCTGCTCTGTACTTCTGCCATGAGAGCCGCTGTATGTTTCTCCGTTCGGAGGGAGCGTTCCGTGTTTCCATTGACCGTGATGACTCCACAAGGGCCTGGCATCTTGAACTTAAGGTATGCATAATGCGGCACCGCGTTGAATTTTGCGAACGCGGTTCGTCCGAGCAGAGCGTGATAGCCACTGCGGAATGGGACTATGTCGAAGATTAACTCCTCGCTTCGTAAATTATCCGGGGATCCGAAGACCACTTCCAGTGTAACTGAGCCTGTACAACTGGCCTCGACACCTGGTATGACGCCTTTGAAGGTTGTCTTTGTAGGTTTAATCCTTGAAGGGTCTATGCCCATCTTTCGCACTGTATCCTGATAAAGCAGGTTCAGGCTACTGCCGCCGTCCATCAGGACTCTCGTGAGGTGAAATCCATCGATGATTGGGTCTAAAACCAATGTGGCGAATCCGCCATGGAGGATACTGGTCGGATGGTCTCTTCGATCGAAAGTGATCGGGCAAGAGGACCATGGGTTGAATTTTGGGGCGACTGGCTCCATCGCGTATACGTCCCTTAGTGCACGCTTGCACTCCCTCTTGGGTATATGCGTTGCGTATATCATGTTTACCGTCCAAACTTGAGGGGGGAATCCCTTTTGTCCTCGGTTGTTCGGCAGCCGAGTCTGTTCCTCGTCATCACCGTGTAGCCCCTTGTCATTGTTTTCGGCGATTAATTTGCCTGCCTGCTTGAATACCCAACAATCTTTGTTGGTGTGGTTAGCTGGCTTTTCGGGGGTTCCATGTATTTGACAGGAGCGGCCTAGTATTCGGTCCAAATTGGACGGGCCCGGAGTGGTTCTTTTGAATGGCTTCTTCCGTTGATCGGGCTTGGAGCCTCGGAATCCGGCGTTGACTGCCGTATCCTCATTGCTGCCGCCGTTAATGCGGCGTTTGTTTTTGTTTCGACGCGACCTGCCATTGCGGTCCTTGGTATCCGGACTGCCAGCGTTTTTGCTGAGGTTGTTGCTGCGAGCTAGCCAGCTATCCTCTCCCGCACAGAAGCGGGTCATGAGTGATGTGAGGGCTGCCATGGATTTCGGCTTTTCCTGTCCTAGGTGCCGGGCCAGCCACTCGTCGCGGATGTTATGTTTGAGGGCAGCGAGGGCCTCTGCATCCGGGCAATCGACGATTTGATTTTTCTTTGTTAAGAACCGTGTCCAGAATTGCATGGCCGATTCGTCTGGCTGCTAGATTATGTGGCTTAGGTCATCTGCGTCCGGTGGTCGCACATATGTGCCCTGGAAGTTGTCGAGGAATGCGGCTTCCAGGTCTTCCCAGCATCCAATTGACTCTGCGGGCAAGCTGTTAAGCCAATGCCGAGCTTGTACTTTAAGCTTGAGCGGGAGATATTTGATGGCGTGAAGATCGTCGCCGCGGGCCATATGTATATGGAGGAGATAATCCTCAATCCAAACCGCGGGGTCTGTTGTGCCATCGTAGGATTCGATATTAACGGGTTTAAACCCTTCAGGGATTTGATGATCCATTACTTCGTCAGTGAAGCATAGTGGGTGCGCGGCGCCTCTGTATTGAGCAATATCGCGACGTAGCTCGAGAGAGCGTTGTCTGCTGTGTTCGGCCCGGCCGGAGTAGTTGTATCCGGCGCGACGGTATTCGTCGTGGGTCTTGGGGCACCCACGTGATCCATAGATAGATCTAGATTGTCTTGCCTTGTCCTCCAATATATCCCGCAAGTCCGGCGCGTTCCCCCGTGGCTTCATGCTTTTTGAGCGGTGTCGGGGTACGGTTTTGGTGGAGGCCTTGCACGCCTCTCTGTCGCAGCCACGAGGTGGTCGGTCTGTCGTATTGTGCGTTGGTGATGCAGGTTTTTACGCTTCCTCCTCTAGTCGGGGGAGAAACTTGCGTTTTGGGTAACTTTTGGAGGGGCGTTCGAGTTCATACTCTTCGGCCGCGAGGACCTCGGTCCATCTGTCGGCCAGTAGGTCTTGATCAGCTTGAAGTTGTTGCTGCTTTTTCTTTAGGCTGTTTGCCGTGGCCATTAGCCTGCGTCTGAAACGCTCTTGTTCGACGGGATCCTCAGGCACGACGAATTCGTCGTCGTCGAGGCTTGCCTCGTCTCCGGAGGGAGGTAAGTAATTATCATCCTCGACCTCTTCGTCTGCCGCCCTCTCGTGAGGGCTTGCTTCTGCCTCCTCCTGCACTGGATCGTGCTAGAGGGGGTTGTCTTCGGCCCTTTCTGGGGTGTTATTATCTCCTGTGCCAGAATCTCTATTCTTGCTGTGGCGGGATTTAGAGGGGCGCCGCTGATGTCGGCGCTTGGGCTGTTTCTTTAAGGAATCGGCCTCCGTTGCTTCTTCGCCGTCCCCATCTTTTGGCGTGTCCACCATATATATGTCGTATGACGAGGTGGTCTTCCAGTGTCCTGTAGGCACTGGTTCTTGATAGTCTCCGGCATCGTCGTCCATACTGTCGATGTCTTTGGAGTCGTAGTCGAGTACGTCGGTTAGATCGTCGACGGTGGCTACGAAGTGGGTGGTGGGTGGGCTCTGAATTTCTTCGTCGTCCGCATCCCAACCATCCTGGCCGTAGTTCGGCCAGGGCTCTCTGGATAGCGAGAGATGCTTCAGCGAATTTAAGATATGGCCGAAGGGTGAGTGCTGAAAGATGTCCGCAGCGGTGAATTCCATGATCGGCGCCCAGTCGGATTCGACTGGCAGGGGCGCAGGAGGTTCGGAGTCCGGCAGAGAGTCCGGCACCTCGGAGTCATGAGCTTTATGCGGGACAAGGTAAGTGTTCGGCTCCATCGCCGTAGAAGTTGCAGCTCCTGAGGCGGTGTCCAGCCATCCGTCCTCGATCAGAGCGATCGGCTCCGGACTATGGGTCGGAGCGGATTCGTGTGCGGCCTCCAAGGTGCTGTCCGGCGGTAGAGTTAGGTCGTGCCCATCATGACAGCACGGCACGCTCGGCTGTGGCTCAGATCCATCGAAGATCAAGTCCCCGCGGATATCGGCCGTGAAGTTTAGGCTTCCAAACCCGACCTGACGGCCAGGGGCGTAGCTTTCGATCTGCTCTAGATGGCCAAGTGAGTTGGCCCACAGTGCGAAGCCGCCGAATACGAAGTCTGTCCGGGGAGAAAAGTCTCACCCAGGACTGCATCATTGCCGATTGAAGAGGCCATCAAGCCTATCGGTGACGACACAGAGGACCTCTCAATGAAAGCACCAATGTCGGTGTCAAAACCGGTGGATCTCGGGTAGGGGGTCCCGAACTGCGCGTCTAGGCGGATGGTAACAGGAGACAAGGGACACGATGTTTTACCCAGGTTCGGGCCCTCTTGATGGAGGTAAAACCCAACGTCCTGCTTGATTGATATTGATATTGTGGATGTTTACAAGAGTGGATCTACCACGAGATCAAGGAGGCTAAACCCTAGAACCTAGCCTATGGTATGATTGTAATGGTTGTTGTTGTTGTTGTTGTGTCCTACGGACTAGAGCCATCCGGTTTATATAGACACCGGAGAGGGCTAGGGTTACATAGAGTCGATTACAATAGTAGGAGATCTACGTATCCGTATCGCCAAGCTTGCCTTCCATGCCAAGGAAAGTCCCATCCGGACACGGGATGAAGTCTTCAATCTTGTATCTTCATAGTCTTGGAGTCCGGTCGATGATGATGATAGTCCGGCCGATGATGGTAGTCCGGCTATCCGGACACCCCCTAATCCGAGACTCCCTCACCGGTGATGATGGAAATCATGACGTTGCTTTGGAGATGGAGATCAAAAGCACAAGAAGATGATGGCCATATCATGTCACATATTTTGATTGCATGTTATGTTTATCTTTATGCATCTTATTTTGCTTAGTACGACAGTAGCATTATAAGATGATCCCTTAACTAAAATTTCAAGGTATAAGTGTTCTCCCCGAGTATGCACCGTCGCGAAAGTTCTTCGTGTTGAGACACCACGTCATGATCGAGTGTGATAGGGTCTACATTCACATACAATGGGTGCAAGCCATTTTTGCACATGCGGAATACTCGGGTTAAACTTGACGAGCCTAGCATGTACAGACATGGCATCGGAGCACTGGACACCGAAAGGTCGAACATGAACCATATAGTAGATATGATCAACATAGAGATGTTCACAATTGATGACTACTCCATCTCACGTGATGATCGGACATGGTTTAGTTGATTTGGATCACGTATCATTTATATGACTTGAGGTATGTCTATCTAAGTGGGAGTTCTTAAGTAATATGATTAATTGAACTTAATTTATCATGAACTTAGTCCTGATAGTTTTCGCATATCTATGTTGTAGATCAATGGCCCGTGCTATCGTTCCCTTGAATTTAAATGCGTTCCTAGAGAAAGCTAAGTTGAAAGATGATGGTAGAAACTACACGGACTAGGTCCATAACTTGAGGATTATCCTCATTGCTGCACAGAAGAATTATGTCCTTGATGCACCGCTAGGTGCCACCACCACCCCCCCCAGCAACTACAGACATTGTGAATGCCTGGCAGTCACGTGTTGATAACTACTCGCTAGTTCAGTGTGCCATGCTTTACGGCTTAGAATCGGGACTTCAAAGACGTTTTGAACGTCATGGACCATATGAGATGTTCTAGGAGTTGAAGTTAATGTTTCAAAAGAATGCCCGAGTTAAGAGATATGAAGTCTCCAACAAGTTCTATAACTGCAAGATGGATGAGAATAGTTCTGTCAGTGAACACATACTCAGAATGTCTGGATATCATAATCACTAGACTCAGCTAGGAGTTAATCTTCCAGATGATTGTTTCATTGACAGAGTTCTTCAACCACTGCCACCAAGCTATAAAGGCTTCGTGATGAACTACAATATTCAAGGGATGGAGAAGACTATTCCCGAGCTCTTCGCAATGCTAAAGGCTGCAGAGGTAGAAATCAAGAAGGAGCATCAAGTGTTGATGGTTAACAAGACCACTAGTTTCAAGAAAAAGGGCAATGGAAAGAAGGGGAACTTCAAGAATAATGGCAAGCAAGTTGTCACTCCTGGGAAGAAGCCCAAAGCTGGACCCAAGCTTGAAACTAAGTGATTCTACTACAAAGGGACTGGTCACTAGAAGCGGAACTGCCCCAAGTATTTGGCGGATAAGAAGGATGACAAAGTGAACAAAGGTATATTTGATATACATGTTATTGATGTGTACCTTACTAATTATCTTAGTAGTGCCTGGGTATTTGATACCGGTTCGGTTGCTCATATTTGTAACTCGAAACAGGGACTGCGGATTAAACGAATATTGGCTAAGGACGAGATGACGATGCACGTCGGGAATGGTTCCAAGGTTGATGTGATCGCCGTCGACATGCTACCTCTACATCTACCTTCGAGATTAGTTTTAGACCTAAATAATTGTTATTTGGTGTCAGCGTTGAGCATGAACATTATATCTGGATCTTGTTGAGTGCGAGACGGTTATTCATTTAAATCAGAGAATAACAATTGTTCTATTTATATGAGTAATATCTTTTATGGCCATGCACCCTTGAAGAGTGGTATGTTTCTGCTGAATCTAGATCATGGTGATACGCATATTCATAATATTGATGCCAAAAGATGCAAAGTTGATAATGATAGCACAACATATTTGTGGCACTGCCGTTTAGGTCATATCGGTGTAAAGCGCATGAAGAAACTCCATGCAGATGGACTTTTGGAATCACTTGATTATGAATCATTTGATACTTGTGAACCGTGCCTTATGGGCAAGATGACTAAAACTCCGTTCTCTGGAATAATCGAACGAGCCAATGACTTACTAGAAATAATACATACCGATGTATGTGCTCCGATGAGTGTTGAGGCTCGTGGCGGGTATTGTTATTTTCTGACCTTCACAGATGATTTGAGCATATATGGGTATATCTACTTAATGAAACACAAGTCTGAAACATTTGAAAAGTTCAAAGAACATCAGAATGAAGTGAAGAATCATCGTAGAAAGAAAATAAAGTTTCTACGATCTAATCGTGGAGGTGAATATTTGATTTACAAGTTTGGCCTTCATTTAAAACAATGTGGAATAGTTTCACAACTCACGCCACCTGGAACACCACAGCGTAATGGTGTGTACGAATGTTGTAACTGTACTTTATTAGATATGGTGCGATCTATGATATCTCTTACCAATTTACCACTATCGTTTTGGGGTTATGCATCAGAGGCAATTGCACTCGCGTTAAATAGGGCACCGTCAAAATCCGTTGAGACGACACTGTATGAACTATGGTTTGGCAATAAACCTAAGTTGTCGTTTCTTAAATTTGGGGATGTGATGCTTATGTGAAAAGGCTTTAGCCTCATAAGCTTGAACCCAAATCGAAGAAGTGTGTCTTCATAGGATACCCTAAGGAAACAATTGGGTACACCTTCTACCATAGATCCGAAGGCAAGATCTTTGTTGCCAAGAATGGAACCATTCTAGAGAAGGAGTTTCTCTCGAAAGAAGTGAGTGGGAGGAAAGTAGAACTTGATGAGGTAATTGTACCTTCTCTCAATTTGGAAAGTAGCTCATCCGAGAAATCCATTCCCGTGATGCCTACACCAACTAGAGAGGAAGCTAATGATAATGATCATGAAACTTCAGATCAAGTTACTACAGAACCTCGTAGGTCAACCATAGCACGATCCGCACCAGAGTGGTACGGTAATCCTTTTATGGAAGTCATGTTACTTGACCATGACGTACTGTAACACCCCGGATTTGATGCGCCAGGTGTCTGCCAGTTATTCGCCATCGTTGCCATGTCATTTGCTTGCGTGTTGCATTTTTTCATGTCATCATGTGCATTTCTTTTTGCATACGTGTTCGTCTCATGCATCCGAGCTTTTTCCCCGTTGTCTGTTTTGCAATCCGGCACTCATATGCCCTCCGGAGTTCCCTCTTTGCCTCTTGTTGTAAGCGGGTGTTAACCGTTCTCGGAATGGACCGAGTCTTGCCAAGTGTCCTTGGTATAGCACCGGTAGACCGCCTGTCAAGTTTCGTGCCATTTGGAGTCCGTCTGATACTCCAACGGTTAACCGCATAGCCCGAAACCCCGCATTCTCTTTGCAGCCCAACACCCTTCCAAACTGGCCCAAAACCCATCTAATTCCCCTCCATGCTCTCGGTCGTTCGATCACGATCGCGTGGCCGAAAACCGCTCCTCATTTGGACTCTCCTAGCTCCCTCTACCTATAAATTAGTCCCTCTCCCTCGAAATCCCGGTCTAACCCTAGTCCTCTTCCTCCCTCCGCCGCCGGACACGTCCGGCCGCAGCCGGACACGTCCGCCCCGCTCCCCCCGTCCAATCCGAACCCGCCATGTGGCGATCCCCGCCGCCGCCGCTGTCTCCGCCGCCAAGGCC
>NC_057801.1:137255760-137262666 GCF_018294505.1 Triticum aestivum
GTCGCCCGCGAGGCCGCGCCCGCGACCTCCGGCGACGCCCGTGCCTCCTCCGCCCCGCGCCGGTCCCTTCCGGCCCGGATCCGGTGGGATCCGGCCCGGATCTGCCATCTCCGGCGAGCCCCGTCTTCATCCCCATCAGCTCCGGTGATCCTCGGGATCCGTGCCGTCCGGATCCAGATTTGAGGTTGACCTCAAAAACGCCCAAGTCCCAGAATTTTTGCATTATCATGCCATGTTCATCGCATCGTATCTCTGCATCCGTAGCTCCGTTTTGTGCGTGTAATATGTCAAATTGTTCGTCTCAACGAGTACATCATTTCATTCCATTGCATCATATTCATTTGTGGTCATCTAGATGCCTGAAGCATCATTGCAAGAGTGCTTCATAATGTTATCTGCTGTCTGTTATCAGAACTAGCTATTTTGAGATACTTCAGTAAGGATGTTTTGAACATATGGTTATGCTCTATCCATCCCTGCCCTTGGTTGCAATTATGGAGTAGTCTAGTATGTCATTTTAGTGCTCTACTTTTGCCTAAAAATGTTTTCTGGCAGATTGTTTACATGTTATTCAATTTTGCCAAGGTTGTTGTAGTTGATACTTGCATGCTATGGACTTGTTCTTGCCTTGGTTTGTTTCACAAACATGTCTTCTTGATGATGCTATGCTTATATTATCATGCAATGACCTGTGGTGAGTGATTCAAGCTTGTTAAGTAGGGTACATGTTGTTACTGTTTTGCTAGGCTGAAACTGTTATTTTGTGATGCTATATAAACATGTTGCGACTAATCATTCTATTCATAATATGGAGATGATAACTAAATATGTTTTGTTCTACATGTCATCCTTTAACCATCCATGCCTCTGGCTGCATTTATAGCTTGCTGTAGCTTGTTGTTTCCTTGCTCCAAACTTGCTTGATAATGTTGGTGTCAGCCTGTTGACATTAAGTTCAGTTGTTGCCATGTGTTTTGCTAGTGTTCCATGTACCCTATGTACTTTCTCTTGCCATTCTTAGCTTCAAGAACATGCCTTCTTACTATTGGTTGCCTTGCCATGCTATATATTGCTCTGTGGTGAGTGGTACAAGCTCATCTACATGCCTTCATAACTCTGTTTCTGCCATATTTGAATCTGTATTATAACTTGCCATGTTTACGTGGGTGCCATCATATTTTCTGATCCTTTTTGGCTGATGGTCAGTAAGGGACTTTTGATCTATGCTTTGAGTAGAAACATGCCATGTCTTGTTTTGCTATTATAAGTTCCTGTAACATGTTGTTTCATAGCTCTAAACATTGCAACCTGATGTTATTTTCTGAAAAGTCTGAACTGTTATTACTTGCAATCTTGCCATGTGTGTTTGGGCATGTTCTAGTGATTTCTGGAGATAGCTCAGTGTTCATGTTTTGTTATGCTTTACCTGTACATCATGCCCATGCCTTTTTTTTCATGTTGTGGTGCTGTAGCATGTTGTTTTGATGCTTGCAATATGCCTAGTTGCTGTTTTGGACAGCTTGTCCTTTAAACTTGTTTCATTTGTGTGTTGAACCATTGCTCCGTTTTGAGTGTGCTCTATATGAAACTTGCTTAGAATTGCATGTAGTTCCATATTATCATGTTGCATCCTTGTTTGAGGTGTTTGCTTGCTGTTTGGGTGCATTTTGCATCAATGCCATGTTTAACTTGTTTTGCTCATATCTTCTTGGCCGTAGCTCCGAACTAAATGAACTTTATATGTAACTTGACTAGAATCTCGTGTAGATCATCGTGGTGCTCTTTAACTTGCTGTTTAACCACTTCAACTTAATGTTTGTTCAGATCTGGACCAATTTCGAAATATGCATATGAGGACTTACCGGAATTGTTATATGTTGTTCCCGGCCTCATTTAAACTTGCCTTAGTGTGTTGCTCTTGTTTGCATCATCTCTTGCCATGAGTAGCTTCATGTAGTCTTGTCTTGCATCATTTGCATCATGCCTTGTTCATGTGTGGTGTGTTTACTATGTTGTGTGCTTCTTCTTGATAGTTCCCGTTTCGTTGCGATCGTGAGGATTCGTTCGTCTACGCTTGGTTCGGCTTCATCCGGTCATCTTCTTCATGGACTCGTTATTCTTCCTTCCGGGATTTCAGGCAAGATGGCCGCTACCCTGGATCTCACTACTATCATTGCTATGCTAGTTGTTTCGTTCTTTCACTATGCTGCGCTTCCTATCACCTGTTCTTCAAGCCTCCCCAAATTGCCATGAACCTCTAACCTTTGACACCATTCCTAGCAAACCGTGGCTTGGCTATGTTACCGCTTTGCTCAGCCCTCTTATAGCGTTGCTAGTTGCAGGTGAAGTTGAAGATTGCTCCATGGTGGACAGGATTTTTGTTGGGATATCACAATATCTCTTATATTATTAATGCATCTATATACTTGGTAAAGGGTGGAAGACTCAGCCTTTTGCCTGGTGTTTTGTTCCACTCTTGCCGCCCTAGTTTCCGTCATACCGGTGTTATGTTCCCGTATTTTGGGTTCCTTACACGGTCGGGGATTTATGGGACCCCCTTGATAGTTCGCTTTGAATAAAACTCCTCCAGCAAGGCCCAACATTAGTTTTACCATTTGGCTCACCACCACCTATACCTTTCCCTTGGGTCGGCCAACCCAAGGGTCATCTTTATTTTAGCCCCCCGGGCCAGTGCTTGTCTAAGTGTTGGTCCAAACCGAGCATCCTGCGGGGCCACCTCGGGGCAACTCGAGGGCTGGTTTTACTTGTAGCTTGACTTATCCGGTGTTGCCCTGAGAACGAGATATGTGCAGCTCCTATCGGGATTGTCGGCGCATCGGGCGGCTTTGCTGGTCTTGTTTTACCATTGTCGAAATGTCTTGTAAACCGGGATTCCGAGTCTGATCGGGACTTCCTGGGAGAAGGTATATCCTTCGTTGATCGCGAGAGCATATCATGGGCTAAGTTGGGACACCCCTGCAGGGTATAATCTTTCGAAAGCCGTGCCTGCGGTTATAGGCAGATGGGAATTTGTTAATGTCCGGTTGTAGATAACTTGACACCAGATCCGAAGTAAAACGCATCAACCGCGTGTGTAGCCGTGATGCTCTCTTCTTGGCGGAGTCTGGGAAGTGAACACGGTTTCTGGGTTATGTTTTACGTAAGTAGGAGTTCAGGATGACTTCTTGATCATTACTAGTTGACGAACGTTCTGCTTGCTCTCTTCTCGCTCTTATTTGTGTATGTTAGCCACCATATATGCTTAGTCGCTGTTGCAGCCTCACCACTTTACCCCTTCCTTTCCCTTTAAGCTTTGCTAGTCTTGATACCCATGGTAATGGGATTGCTGAGTCCTCGTGGCTCACAGATTACTACAACAACAGTTGCAGGTACAGGTTCTGCGATGATCTTGACGCGAGAGCGATGTTTGCTTGTATTGGACTTCTTCTTCTGCTTCTTCGATCAGGGGATAGGTTCCAGGTCGGCAGCCTGGGCTAACAGGGTGGATGTCGTTTGAGTTTCTGTTTGTGTTTCATCCGTAGTCGAATCTTGATATTGTGTATGATATATTGTTGTATTCGTGAGGCATTGTATGCCCTTTGTATGTATCCCCATCTATTATGTAATGTTGATGTAATGATATCCACCTTGCAAAAGCGTTTCAATATGCGGGTCTATCCTTGGTGGGACCTTCGAGTTCCTTTTGGATAGGGTCGCATATTGGGCGTGACAAGTTGGTATCAAAGCCTCGACCGACCCTAGGAGCCCCCTTGATTGATCGTGTAGTTTGGCCGTTGTTGAGTCTAGAAGAAAATTGTTTTTGGAGTCGAGTTATATCGAAGAGTAGGAATTCTTTTTACTCCTCATCCCCTTCGTCGCTCTGGTAAGGAATCGTGACGTAGGTGTTTTGAATTACTTCTCTTCCCCTTCAAACTTTCTTTAGGATCACGCAGTTGGTTTTCCGATCGTTGTTCCTCAGCTCTTTTCATCCGGTGCATTTCTCATCAAGTTGACTCGAGCCTCTTCATCTTTGAGTTCAATCCTCAGTTGTTTTCTTTTCCCACCCGCCCACCCTTCTTCTTCTCGGAACCGGAGTCCGTAATCGAGTATCCATCCTACTCGTGCGAAGTCTTGCTTTCTTTCCTCAATGATTTCAAACGGTGTTTTCTATTCAAGATATTCGTCGGTTCCCCCTTCCAAGTTGCCTTTATTTCCCGCCTCCCACCCTCTTCTTCCCGGAGCTTGAGTCTCTTTCGAACATCAATTTCATTCATGTGGAGCCTCTTTAGTCTTTTGTCAATTATTTCAACCGGTGAATTCTCGTCTCGGTGGACATTCTTCATCTCTTCTCCGGTGGACTCAATTCGTGTTTTTCGGTGTTGATCGTATTCTTTTCCTTGGATCAAGTGTTCTCCTTGCTCGTTTGCTTCTCGCCATTCATTAATTCCGGAGTTCAAGACATCTCAAGAGATTCGTCTGTGTTCCAATTAATTCGAGGTTGTCACCGCATTCAAATATTTCAATTGTTCCGGTGCATCATCTATCTGTTCAACATCCCTTTCCAATGGTGTTATCTCTTTAGTGGGCCCTAACCCACAGGTCTTTTCCCAGGATCTTACCTGACTCTTCTAATTCCCCCCGGAGTTATTCGCAATTCTTTCAAAGTGTGACGTGAGAATGGATTTCATCAGTCACATGCCTTCTCCAAGATCGTTTTCAAATGTTTTCATTGTTGGTTCAACCCTTCCTCTTTTTCATTCTCCCGGAGTACCTCAGTAATTTCGATGGTGTTTTCCCGTCGTCATCTGAAGACCGAAGAAGAGTTCCTCTTAAATTTTGTTCATTCTCTCGAAGTTTCGCGGTTCTAGCCTCATGTTATCCTCTAGAATTATTCCATTTGTTAGATATTCTTTTCTTACCATCCGGAGTATGTCAGGAGTTGTTTTCCCATTTCTTTTCACCGGAGGCCATCATTCCAGTTATCATTCTCTATTTATCCCGGTGCATCTGTCAAGTATTCTTTATCAGTTCATGATCTCTTTGTCCTTTTGCATCTAAATACCCTCTAGCTTATTTGTTCTTCTAATTCTTCCCGGTGATTAAGTCCCTTTCATCAGTCATTTTCTAATTCTTCCCGGTGATTCATTCTCTTTCATCAGTCATTCCGAATTCTTACGGTGGTTCATTCACATTCTTTTTCCTTGATTATCATTTTTATTCATTCGTTCTTTCGAATCCTACCGGTGGTTCATTAAGACCTTCTCAAGTTAGCGATATGTCACTTCTCAATCCTTTTTCAAGAAGAATAAGTAGTATGTAAAAGTCCATTGCTTGTCATCAATTTAATTTGATGAAGGATAAGCATACAATAAAGCTTATTCTTATTTCATCCAAGTGATTAGTCCCTTCCTTCGGAGTTTGTTCTTGATGGATAAATTCTAGTTCCAAGTGTTTTCATCTTTTCTTTTCTGGAGTTCAATTTCCTCAGCCATTTTGTCGGAACCTCCATCTAAATCATCGCGAGGCTCATCTTATTCTTTCATCCTTCTTTTTATCTCATCATCCTTTCGTTACCAGAGTTCTTCATGGTGGTTCTTCATGATTTGATTCAATCTTCAAGAGTTCATCAAGATTTTGTTGGTGGAGTTCAAGTATCTTTTCTTCTCGCATCTCGAAGTGCAATTAATTCTCCATATTCTTTTGAAGTGGAGTTTTGCATTTCTTCGTTCTTCTCAGTTATCCAATCATTTCTGTTTGCGGCTGGTTATCACCTCATAATTTCTGAGATGTTATCCATAAGTCCACAACAAGCTTATTCTTTCGTTGTTGATTTTCTCAACAACTCCATTCAATCCTTCTAAATTCTTTTCATTCAATTCTCTTTCAATTCTTTCCGGAGGTTTTGTGTCATGTTTTCATCAAGTATCATTCCATCCCCTCAAGTTCATGTTCTATTCTTTCCATGTTCAGCCGGAGTGCTGCGTAAATCCTTTGAGTCTTATTCGTTTCTTATCTCGTTCTAACCGAAGTGGTTTCATAGTCTATCTAATTCCGTGAGCTTTCGATTCCCGTCTTTCTCGTCGTTCCTCTCTTCTTCTCGAGTGCTCTCGATTCTTTGCTTCTTCTCGAGTTCTTGTTTCACCTCATCTATTTTTTCCCTTCCATCTCGGTCCTAAGATCTCGGGACGAGATCTCTTGTTAGTGGAGGAGTGTTGTAACGCCCCAGATTTGATGCGCCAGGTGTCTGCCAGTTATTCACCATCGTTGCCATGTCATTTGCTTGCGTGTTGCATTTTTTCATGTCATCATGTGCATTTCTTTTTGCATACGTGTTCGTCTCATGCATCCGAGCTTTTTCCCCGTTGTCCGTTTTGCAATCCGGCACTCCTATGCCCTCCGGAGTTCCCCCTTTGCCTCTCGTTGTAAGCGGGTGTTAAACGTTCTCGGAATGGACCGAGTCTTGCCAAGTGGCCTTGGTATAGCACCGGTAGACTGCCTGTCAAGTTTCGTGCCATTTGGAGTTCGTCTGATACTCCAACGGTTAACCGCGTAGCCCGAAACCCCCCTTTCTCTTTGCATCCCAACATCCTTCCAAACTGGCCCAAAACCCATCTAACTCCCCTCCATGCTCTTGGTCGTTCGATCACGATCGCGTGGCCGAAAACCGCTCCTCATTTGGACTCCCCTAGCTCCCTCTACCTATAAATTAGTCCCTCTCCCCCGAAATCCCGGTCTAACCCTAGTCCTCTTCCTCCCTCCGCCGACGGACACGTCCGGCCGCAGCCGGACACGTCCGCCCTGCTCCCCCCGTCCAATCCGAACCCGCCACGTGGCGATCCCCGCTGCCGCCGCCGTCTCCGCCGCCAGGGCCCGCGCAGCCTAGATCCGGCCCGCGGGGCCCGCGCC
>NC_057801.1:137262996-137298325 GCF_018294505.1 Triticum aestivum
CCGCCGGGAGCCGCCGCCCTCCGCCGCCTGGGCCCTCGTCGCCGAGCGCCACTGCGTGCCGGGTTCCTCCGCCGCCGGCCCGTCGGCCATCTCCGCCCTCGTCGCCCGCTAGGCCGCGCCCGTGACCTTTGGCGACGCCCGTGCCTCCTCCGCCCCGCGCCGGTCCCTTCCGGCCCGGATCCGGTGGGATCCGGCCCAGATCTGCCATCTTTGGCGAGCCCCGTCTTCATCCCCGCCAGCTCCGGTGATCCTCGGGATCCGTGCCGTCTGGATCCAGATTTGAGGTTGACCTCGAAAACGCCGAAGTCCCATAATTTTTGCATTATCATGCCATGTTCATCGCACCGTATCTCTTCATCCGTAGCTCCGTTTTGTGCGTGTAATATGTCAAATTGTTTGTCTCAACGAGTACATCATTTCATTCCATTGCATCATATTCATTTAAGGTCATCTAGATGCCTGAATCATCGTTGCAAGAGTGCTTCATAATGTTATCTGCTGTCTGTTATCAGAACTAGCTCTTTTGTCATTTTTGCCATGATTGATGTGTGCATCCTATGAGGTTGATGTCTACATGTGTTTTGATCTATGCTATGTCTTCTTTACAGAGGTGCTTACCATGTATTTTTGTGATCAATGTGGTGACTAGCACAAGCATGCAAACTAGGCATCGTGATGTTACTGATTTTAGTCCCTGTTCTGCTGTTATTTTGATGCCATGTAAACTTGATGCTACAGAGAGATCCATGCATATTTTGAGATACTTCAGTAAAGATGTTTTGAACATATGGTTATGCTCTATCCATCCCTGCCCTTGGTTGAAATTATGGAGTAGTCTAGCATGTCATTTTAGTGCTCTACTTTTGCTTTAAAATGTTTCCTAGCAGATTGTTTACATGTTATTCAATTTTGCCAAGGTTGTTGTAGTTTATACTTGCATGCTATGGACTTGTTCTTGCCTTGGTTTGTTTCACAAACATGTCTTCTTGATGATGCTATGCTTATATTGTCATGCAATGACCTGTGGTGAGTGATTCAAGCTTGTTAAGTAGGGTACATGCTGTTACTGTTTTGCTAGGCTGAAACTGTTATTTTGTGATGCTATATAAACATGTTGCTACTAATCATTCTATTCATAATATGGAGATGATAACTAAATATGTTTTGTTCTACATGTCATCCTTTAACCATCCAAGCCTCTGACTGCATTTATAGCTTGTTGTAGCTTGTTGTTTCCTTGCTCCAAACTTGCTTGATAATGTTGCTGTCAGCCTGTTAACATTAAGTTCAGTTGTTGCCATGTGTTTTTCTAGTGTTCCATGTACCCTATGTACTTTCTCTTGCCATTCTTAGCTTCAAGAACATGCCTTCTTACTGTTGGTTGCCTTGCTATGCTATATATTGCTCTGTGGTGAGTGGTACAAGCTCATCTACATGCCTTCATAATTCTGTTTCTGCCATGTTTGAATTTGTATTATAACTTGCCATGTTTACGTGGGTGCCATCATATTTTCTGATCCTTTTTGGCTTATTGTCAGTAAGGGACTTTTGATCTATGCTTTGAGTAGAACCATGCCATGTTTTGTTTTGCTATTATAAGTTCCTGTAACATGTTGTTTCATAGCTCTAAACATTGCAACCTGATGTTATTTTCTGAAAAGTCTGAACTGTTATTACTTGCAATCTTGCCATGTGTGTTTGGGCATGTTCTAGTGATTTCTGGAGATAGCTCAGTGTTCATGTTGTGTTATGCTTTACTTGTACATCATGCTCATGCCTTTTTTTCATGTTGTGGTGCTGTAGCATGTTGTTTTGATGCTTGCAATATGCCTAGTTGCTGTTTTGGACAGCTTGTCCTTTAAACTTGTTTCATGTGTGTGTGTTGAACCGTTGCTCCGTTTTGAGTGTGCTCTATATGAAACTTGCTTAGAATTGCATGTAGTTCCATATTATCATGTTGCATCCTTGTTTTCAGGTGTTTGCTTGATGTTTGGGTGCATTTTGCATCAATGCCATGTTTTACTTGTTTTGCTCATATCTTCTAGGCCGTAACTCCGAACTAAATGAACTTTATATGTAACTTGACTAGAATCTCGTGTAGATCATCGTGGTGCTCTTTAACTTGCTGTTTAACCACTTCAACTTAATGTTTGTTCAGATCTGGACCAATTTCGAAATATGCATATGAGGACTTACCGGAATTGTTATATGTTGTTCCCGGCCTCATTTAAACTTGCCTTAGTGTGTTGCTCTTGTTTGCATCATCTCTTGCCATGAGTAGCTTCATGTAGTATTGTCTTGCATCATGTGCATCATGCATTGTTCATGTGTGGTGTGTTTACTATGTTGTGTGCTTCTTCTCGATAGTTCCCGTTTCGTTGCGATCGTGAGGATTCGTTCGTCTACGCTTGGTTCGGCTTCATCCGGTCATCTTCTTCATGGACTCGTTCTTCTTCCTTGCGGGATTTCAGGCAAGATGACCGCTACCCTGGATCTCACTACTATCATTGCTATGCTAGTTGTTTCGTTCTATCACTATGTTGCGCTTCCTATCACCTGTTCTTCAAGCCTCCCCAAATTGCCATGAACCTCTAACCTTTGACACCATTCCTAGCAAACCGTTGCTTGGCTATGTTACCGCTTTGCTCAGCCCTCTTATAGCGTTGCTAGTTGCAGGTGAAGTTGAAGATTGCTCCATGGTGGACAGGATTTTGCTTGGGATATCACAATATCTCTTATATTATTAATGCATCAATATACTTGGTAAAGGGTGGAAGACTCGGCCTTTTGCCTGGTGTTTTGTTCCACTCTTGCCGCCCTAGTTTCCGTCATACCGGTGTTATGTTCCCGGATTTTGCGTTCCTTACACGGTCGGGTGATTTATGGGACCCCCTTGACAGTTCGCTTTGAATAAAACTCCTCCAGCAAGGCCCAACATTGGTTTTACCATTTGCCTCACCACCACCTATACCTTTCCCTTGGGTCGGCCAACCCAAGGGTCATCTTTATTTTAGCCCCCCGGGCCAATGCTTATCTAAGTGCTGGTCCGAACCGAGCAGCCTGCGGGGCCACCTCGGGGCAACTCGAGGGCTGGTTTTACTCGTAGCTTGACTTATCCGGTGTTGCCCTGAGAACGAGATATGTGCAGCTCCTATCGGGATTGTCGGCGCATCGGGAGGCTTTGCTGGTCTTGTTTTACCATTGTCGAAATGTCTTGTAAATCGGGATTCCGAGTCTGATCGGGTCTTCCTGGGAGAAGATATATCCTTTGTTGATTGCGAGAGCTTATCATGGGCTAAGTTGGGACACCCCTGCAGGGTATAATCTTTCGAAAGCCGTGCCTGTGGTTATAGGCAGATGGGAATTTGTTAATGTCCGGTTGTAGATAACTTGACACCAGATCCGAATTAAAACGCATCAACCGCGTGTGTAGCCGTGATGGTCTCTTCTCGGCAGAGTCCGGGAAGTGAACACGGTTTCTGGGTTATGTTTGACGTAAGTAAGAGTTCAGGATCACTTCTTGATCATTACTAGTTGACGACCGTTCTGCTTGCTCTCTTCTCGCTCTTTTTTGCGTATGTTAGCCACCATATATGCTTAGTCGCTGCTGCAGCCTCACCACTTTACCCCTTCCTTTCCCTTTAAGCTTTGCTAGTCTTGATACCCATGGTAATGGGATTGCAGAGTCCTTGTGGCTCACAAATTACTACAACAACAGTTGCAGGTACAGGTTCTGCGATGATCTTGACGCGAGAGCGATGTTTGCTTGTATTGGAGTTCTTCTTCTGCTTCTTCGATCAGGGGATAGGTTCCAGGTCGGCAGCCTGGTCTAGCAGGGTGGATGTCGTTTGAGTTTCTGTTTGTGTTTCATCCGTAGTCGGATGTTGATATTGTGTATGATATATTGTTGTATTCGTGAGGCATTGTATGCCCTTTGTATGTATCCCCATCTATTATGTAATGTTGATGTAATGATATCCACCTTGCAAAAGCGTTTCAATATGCGGGTCTATCCTTGGTGGGACCTTCGAATTCCTTTTGGATAGGGTCGCATATTGGGCGTGACACGTACCTACGATATATGAAGAAGCTATGATGAGCCCAGATTCCGATAAATGGATTAATGCCATGAAATCTGAGATAGGATCCATGTATGAGACCAAAGTATGGACTTTGGTGGATTTGCCCAATGATCAACGACCCATAGAGAATAAATGGATCTTCAAGAAGAAGATTGACACTGATGGTAATGTTACTATCTATAAAGCTTGACTTGTTGCAAAAGGTTTTCGAAAAGTTCAAGGAGTTGATTATGATGAGACTTTCTTACCAGTAGCGATGCTTAAGTCTGTCTGAATCATGTTAGCAATTGCCGCATTTTATGATTATGAAATCTGGCAAATGGACGTCAAAACTACATTCCTTAATGGATTTCTTAAAGAAGAGTTGTATATGATGCAACCAGAAGGTTTTGTCGATCCTAAAGGTGCTAACAAAGTGTGCAAGCTCCAGCAATCCATTTATGGATTGGTGCAAGCATCTCAGAGTCGGAATATACGCTTTGATGAGGTGATCAAAGCATATGGTTTTATAAGATTTTTGGAGAAGCCTGTATTTACAAGAAAGTGAGTGGGAGCTCTATAGCATGTCTAATATTATATGTGGATGACATATTGTTGATTGGAAATGATATAGAATTTCTGGATAGCATAAAAGGATACTTGAATAGAAGTTTTTCAATGAAAGACCTCGATGAAGCTGCTTATATATTGGTCATCAAAATCTATAGAGATAGATCAAGACGCTTGATAGGAATTTCACAAAGCACATACCTTGATAAAGTTTTGAAGAAGTTCAAAATGATTCAGTTAAAGAAAGGGTTCTTGCTTGTGTTACAAGGTGTGAAATTGAGTCAGACTCAATGCCCGACCACTTCGGAAGATAGAGAGAAAATGGAAGTCATTCCCTATGCCTCAGCCATAGGTTCTATCAAGTGGGAGACTGAAGGAAATATGCCCTGGAGGCAATAGTAAAGTTGTTATTTTATATTTCCTTATTCATGATAAATGTTTATTATTCATGCTAGAATTGTATTAACCGGAAACATGATACATGTGTGAATACATAGACAAAACACCGTGTCCCTAGTATGCCTCTACTTGACTAGCTCGTTGATCAAAGATGGTTAAGTTTCCTAACCATAGACATGTGTTGTCATTTGATGAACGGGGTCACATCATTAGAAGAATGATGTGATGGACAAGACCCATCTGTTAGCTTAGCATAATGACCGTTCAGTTTTATTGCTACTACTTCTTCATGTCAAATACATATTCCTCCGACTATGAGATTATGCAACTCCCGGATACCGAAGGAATACCTTGTGTGCTATCAAACGTCACAACATAACTGGGTGATTAGAAAGATGCTCTACATCTATCTTCGAAGGTGTTTGTTGGGTTGACATAGATCGAGATTAGGATTTGTCACTCCGAGTATCAAAGAGGTATCTCTGGGCCCTCTCGGTAATGCACATCATAAGAAGCCTTGCAAGCAATGTGACTAATGAGTTAGTTGAGGGATGATGAATTAGGGAACGAGTAAAGAAACTTTTCGGTAACGGAATTGAACTAGGTATGAAGATATCGACGACCGAATCTCGGGCAAGTAACATATCGATGACAAAGGGAATAACATATGTGGGAGCCAATATGAGTATCCAGGTCCCACCATTGGTTATTGACCAGAGTGGTGTCTCGGTCATGTCTACACAGTTCTCGAACCCGTAGGGTCCGCACGTTTAACGTTCGATGATGATTTGTATTATATGACTTATGTGATTTGGTGACCGAATGTTGTTCGGATTCCCGGATGAGATCACGGACATGACGAGGAGTATCTAAATGGTCGAGAGGTAAATATTGATATATTGAATGATAGTATTCGGACACCGGAAGTGTTCCAGAATGTATCGGGTACATATCGGAGTACAGGGGGTGTTACCGGAACCCCCCGGGGGAAGATATGGGCCATATGGGCCATAGGAGGGAGGCACACCAGCCCACAAGGGGTGGCGCACCTTCCACCAGGGAAGGAGGCCAAATTGGACTAGGGGAGGGGGCGGCGCCCCCCTCTTTCCTTCTCCCCCTCTCTCTTCCCCTCTTTCCCCCTCCGGTAAAAGGAAAGGGGGGGCGAATCCAACTAGGAGCCCAAGAAGGATTCCTCCTACTTGGGCACGCCTAGGACTGGCTCGCTCCCCCTCCCTCCTTTATATACGTGGGAAGGGGGCGCCTAGAACACACATCAATTGTTCCAAGCCGTGTGCGGCGCCCCCTCCATAGTTTACGCCTCCGGTCATATTCTCGCGGTGCTTATTAGGCGAAGCCCACCACAGATCACTTCGCCATCACTGTGACCACGCCGTCGTGTTGACGGGACTCATCTACTTCCTTGACACTCTGCTGGATCAAGAAGCTCGAGGGACATCATCGCATTGAACGTGTGCAGAACTCGAAGGTGTTGTACGTTCGGTACTTCATCAGTCGGAACGAGAAGACGTTCGACTACATCAACCGCGTTAACAAACGCCTCCGCTTTCGGTCTACAAGGGTACGTGGACACACTCTCCCCTTCTCGTTGCTATGCATCTCCCAGATAGATCTTGCGTGAGACCAGGATTTTTTTTGAAATTGCATCCTACGTTTCCCAACATCCTTAGCAATTATCGCGGATTTAGGTGGACAAGGGAGTCGGGAAATATTTTGGTTGAGGTGGCTCGTCCTCCTTTGTTCCTCTATAAATACACCCATCAATGAAGTCCTTATGAAGGATGTGATCTAGGATCAAAATAGTGGCGATAATGGTTGAATGAGGGGGGCGTGGAGCAAATGGTGGGACCTACAAGCCTTCTCGTGCCCTCTTGCAGCACCCCATGAGTGTACTGTGCGTATGACTTTCTTTGTCTTTCTATTCCTTGATATATCGGCCTTTTCTATTTATTGGCATCATTCTTCGACTTCTCTGCAAAAGGGAGATGATATAAAAAGTCATGTCTACTAGTAAAATTGGAAATTAAGTAATGTAATTGATAAAAAGATACATAGTGGCACACAGGTGCGGGGACACCAACTGTATCTCGTGCTTTTTCATTGGAATTTTCAATTTGAATATATTATATCTTTTGAACAAAAAGCTTACTTTATATTTCATTTGCATATCGAAATCAAACCACTTCTAAATATGGTATACCATATTTTTGCAACTTCACTAAGTTTCGCCTGCCAAAACCTGGTAGGAACGAATGATAAATTCACTAAGTTTCACAAGCTAAAACTTAAAACCATGCAGGCAACTACGAGGAATCAAACGAGTTTGTGTATTGCAAGGCAATCGTGCGGCCAAGCGCGGCTGGGATGGTTTGTGCCCCTCCGGGGAAAATGATACGAAAAGACATTAGAAAGCTAGAAGAAAAGATTGTTGCTTTTGGACGCATTAACACCTTCATACAACACAATGCGTTACGATGGAGTAACTACCATGAAAATAACACATTTCAATACAAACACCCAATTCCTATGAATATGTCAATATGAATGCCCATGTGCAAAGGCATGTTTCTGGATTTAACTGCTTCATGCATTGATGCAGTGAGCAATATTATTTTGCCTTCTTGTATGCATTGCAAAAAAGAATGCCACAAGATGAGGGGGCTAGCTAACAATGGGGGGTGATGAAGGAGCCGAGATCACAAAAGGAGGGGAGAGGACCAAGAACTATGCATCGTTTGGGGGTCCGTCGGCAAGAAAACAATGGATTCGACCCGAAAGACAAGTCCATATTAGCTACGAGAAATTGCCTGTGTTACCAGTGCGGGTGGACTCTTAGATATTTATGGTACTCTCACCTCTCCTTATTGTGGGTCAGGTGCTGTAAAAGAATCTCTAGGAAATCCCATGGAGATCACAAAAAATCAGAATGAACCCTTCGAAAAGAGTACTACATCTACAAAATGTTAGTTTTTTTTTACAGGCAAGCTGACGTGGATAATTCTAATTGATAGTGGGATGAAGATGCACTCCCCGGCAAAATTCAGGGTAGAGATAATTGTAGTTTAGAAAGTTAAGTAAAACATTTGTAAATTCTTTGTAGGTCCGGCATAATTGCTTCGGAAATCCTATGAATTGTTTTTCTACACTAGGATCCCATAGGATTTCTAGAAAAATGACGAGATCTTTTGAGATTTTGCAATTCTGCCTGTGCCGACTATGACACATATCATGATTGAAAGCCCAAATAATTTATGTTACGCCCTCTGGCCCATATTAATTGTTGCATGGATCGGAGGTTGTACAATTTTTTGTATTTTTTTTTTTTTGTAAAATTTACATGCTTTGTTTTAAAACCAGGGGACAAAGAGGCCCTTTGTTTAGGCTCATCATTTGTAGAGTCTTGGTTAACGAAGGGATCAAGGTAACCGACGGTTCCTGAGGTATCAAGTTAGATTCCTATTGCGAACCAACCTGTGATTGAATGGTTAGAGGGATTGTGCTATCCCTAGCCCACCAGGGTTCAAGTCCTGGTGCTCGCATTTATTTTTGGATTTATTTCAGAATTTCCGGCGATGCGCATTCAGTGGAAGGAGACGTTCCCGTCGAGGACGAGGTGCCTACGGTGACTTCGTAAATTTCAAGATGATATGCCGGCTCAGTTTTTCGGAGGTGCTCATAGGGGTAGGGTATGAGTGTGTGCGTTCATAGAGGTGAGCGTATGCGTGTGTATATGAACGCTTGCGTCTGTACTGTGTTACAAAAAAGTCGGATTCCTATCAATGTCCATCCAGTAAACCATATGAATAAATAAACAGATAAAAAAGGAAGAAGCCAGCGACATCTGGGCATTTTCTTGTCGACGCATGCTGCAAGTGGATGCAGAACGGTTGTGCTACGACGAGATTCGTGCACGATCAGAAAATTGTTGCGCGTTGCATCACTGGCTTGGCACTACTGAATCGGCCGTGCAATCAGTGTGTGACCGACACAAAACGCAGGCGGAGCACACAGTGAGCACACTGCTCACAAGCCACCACCACCGTGGATCTCAGCCATGCGACAAGAGAAACAAAACAAAATTTCTCTAGTATAGTATCATGTCACAAATGATTCTTACAAGGATTAGTTAGTTGGTGGCTTTTCCCACCAAATCCAATCACGACCCAACCCCCCGAATCGGGGAGCTTATTTCCGGTTAAACTACACACCACCAACCTACATCAATCCATCCAAACAACCAACCCAATATTACCTACTAATTTAATCATCACATAAACATGTCAATTCCTCTCGCCTTCGTCTTGGACTTCTTCTTTGGCTCCGTCGTCGTGCTCGGCTCCGGTCAGTTCATGTCGAGCATCCCTTCGTGGAAGGCGGCGATGCGGTCGGGCGTCACGCACTGAGTGATGAGCCGCGCCCCTGGCTTGTGCGCCCACGGTTTCACCAAGATGCACGTCGCGATGTAGTCCAGGTTCGTCAGGGGCACGACGTGCGCCGGAGGTCCCCAGCCGTAGTCCACCTCGGCGAACCCGAGCCGCGTCCAGTCTGACACCAGCAGCGTCCGGTAGTCCGACGTGATCTGGTACGGGTCCGCGCCGCCGTCGGCGCCGGCCTCCCCGGTCGCCCACCGCCCGAACTCCGACGGCATCCGCCTCTTCCCGTCCTTGATGATCTTCACCACTTCGGGGATCGTGGAGCCGGACACCTTGCCCGCGGGTGTCGACACGCGCATGATGTAGTAGCAGTTGCCGTAGAACCCGGCCCCGGCGCGCGGGAGCGAGGCGTGCAGGAGGGGCCGGGCGTTCATGGCGAAGCAGAGGTGGACGGTGGAGTCCGGCTCGAACCCCGCCGCGCGGGTGCGGCTCTGCCACGCCTTGGCCACCAGCACCTCGAACGCCGAGCACCAGGAGCCGGTGTGCGACGAGTTGTACTGGGACTTGAAGTGGTTGATGTAGTCCGCGGAGATGTCCATGGCGAGGTACTCGAGGCGCTTGGCGCCCGCGGGGCTGGGCAGGCTGCCGATGACGGCGCCGGCCGGGTCGGGGATGGCCTCGCGGCCCCACTGCGGCTCCACCGTCAACCCTTCCACGGCGCGGCCGCGGGCGATGTCGCCAACGGCGGCCATGAACTGCGCGGCGCCGGGGCCGTCGGCGACGGCGTGGCTGAAGCGGAAGCCGACGACGAAGCCGCCGCAGGCGAAGGTGGTGACCTGGACGAGCAGGACGAGCTTCCGCGCGTCCTGCTCCTGTGCCGGCGTGGGCGGGAGCAACTCGTCCTTGGCGATCATCATGGGGTGCTCCAGGTACTCGACGTCCTCGAGCGCGCAGCCGGCGGCGGCCTCGGTGAACCAGACGCCGCTGCCGTCGCCGCCGCAGTCGACCTGCAGCAGCCCACCTTCCTCTGTGAACCCGAGGCGGCCGGCGAGTGGGTAATACTGGACGAGGGCCTGCGCCAGGGCCCGCTCGATGGTGCTCGCCGGGCCGGCATCGCCGCCGTCCCGGCCAGGAGCCGGCTTGAAGACGTGCAGCGACTCGATGAGCGCCATCTGGGTGGGGTAGCGGTCGAGCCAGGAGAGGCGGAGCGGGCCGGCCGGCGTGGGCTCGGCGGGGGTGACCAGCCGCTGCGCCAGCCGCTTGACGGACTTGGCGGCCGCCATGGGTGGGTCGGAGGCAGGAATGCTGCAATGGGGATCGGAGCTGGCGAGAGGGAGGATTGGTGGTAGGTGACCGGAGCGGAAGCGCGTCGTATTCAACTCAATCGGTTGCCTGGCTGGCTCGCTGCTGGTTGCTTTGACTTGGCAGGGGAGGCGGAACCGCGTCGTATTTATAGGAGCGACGTGCGCGGGGGAAATGTTTGGCATGGTGACGAGGATGGGTGTCGGACGAGTGAATGCCAGAAGCTGTCCGGGATGAGTTCTTTTTTTCTCTTGACCGGGATGATATTTTCTCCGAGGCTGGGTGGGGTGGGGGAGAAAGGCAAAGGACAAAGGTGGTGGAGCGGCGCGGCGCTTTCGTGGCTCTATCCACTTGCAGCCTCGTGTTCCAATCCATAGGATAGGCTACAGCACGCGCCAGCAGCCGTGCATCAATTATCATGGCACGGGCGGCAGCATCAGCTCGGCACCATCATCGTGTGGAGTGCTAGGCTGCTAATAGCTGGTAATGTATCTCTGTCAGTACACGTACGCATGCATGGTGTATTTGCACATCCTAATACGAGCCGACAGTGGCATGGTGTATTGACCCGTCCATTAATTCAGGCAGGGCTACTGTCAGCAAAGGCCGGTAGAAACTAAAGGTGGTGGGAGCAGCGCCTCCCTGGCCCGGCCCACTCGCAGCCCCGTGTAGCACGCGGCCGACACGCATCAATCAGTCACCGTGCCACGGACTGCAACATCAGCCCGCCCATATTAACTTGGGATGTAGTGCATGTTTTAGCATTTGCACATCTTCGGACCGATGACATGCGTGCCTGAACTATCAATCTGTCTATTCAGTTTCAGACACATTTAACTAGCGTCCGTCTATCCATCGTTATGCGTCGTCGCCAAGACGGTTTCTCCACCGGCAAATGCCACGCGGAGTTAACCGTGACGCATTCCACGGTGAAAACCCAGGCGATGCTCCCTCCAGCTCAGGCACGCGACGGCAGCGTACCCGGTCCATGGACCGACGCGGTCCAAACCGCGCGCGTGCTCCGTTTAACCGAGTAATTAACCACTCCTCTTGGCGTGGACGAGAACGCGAGCTGGTGGCAAATTCACGAACTGCGTAATTACGTACTTAATCGTTGTTGATGGTGATGTTAGGGGGGCCTTGATCCAGAAAAGTAACGATGAGGGATGGTGATGGCGATCGACTATTCTCACACGAGGACGGACCGCCGGATGGGCGAGAGGGACACCAAAACGGAATGCGCGTGAGAGAGAGTGCCGCAAAAGAAAAGTATTGTTATTAATTGAAGAAGGTGCTCCAGTGTACTCCCTCCGTTTCGAATTACTTGTCTTGGATTTGTCTAGATACGGATGTATCTAGACTCATTTTAGTGCTAGATACCTTCGTATCTAGACAAATCTAAGACAAGTAATTCGGAACGGAGGGAGTAGTTCAGTGGCTTGGTTTGGTGCCTGGCCTTATACGTGATATCCCCTTTTCCTTTTGGGCTCGATGATATTTATAGTTTCTGCGTGCCACATTTTCCTCGAGTTCTCACATCGTTGCGCTCTGTATAAAAAGGCATTCCAATCGAAAGCGTTAAAGCAGCAGCCGCGCGTACAGGATACTCACTAGCAAACACTATATACACATGCAGATCACTTTCCGACAGAACTAGATTAAGAGCTGCAGATTTGTGCTAGTAGTAGATTTTTTACATGCGCGCGCTTAGCCAAATTATCATTGGATTACAGCCAAGGTGCGGATGATTGCATTCGCCACTTCGCCAACCGTTGCGTTCACGCATCTGCTTCATGTGTTGATGAGAAGCATACACTGAACTTGTATAATGTGGCCTCTGTTGTGGTCTTGTAAGCAGCCACTGGGAGCAAGTTGCACGGGCGTTTGTTTGTTTGCTGGGATCCGGCTGCGAGCTCACCACTCACAAGCGCACCAAACTATAACTCCCACCAAACTAAGCCACTCCAACTAGTGCACCGATCAGCTTCAACAATACTGTATGTGCTACTTTAGTTGGCGAGAGTTTCAGTGTCTCGCACGTATTCCTTTCCCTGTTAAACTACCATACGACTTGTCTCTCTCGTTGAGCTGTCCAGCATTAACTAGTGATCTAAGGGAGACCTCCAGCCCCGGTTCTATCAATATCGGGGCGGCAAGGCGAACCGACAGAATACTCCTAAAATATGGTCTGGACAACGCTATAGAATTGAAGATATTGTTTTCTGCATTTGGGAGATTATTCTGGTTGAAACTAACATTAAACTGAGTTCTTGTGTCGTGGAGAGGCACATGGGCTACTCATCAACACATTCAATTGTTTGGATCTTTGTTTCTTCTGCATAGAATACACCCCGGTATGTGCATCAAATTGTTAGAAGAGTTGTCAGGGTGATTACAACCACCGGCCGAGTTATGACAAGGCCAGATGGGGCATGGCCGAAACATTGAAGACCATCGATATAGTTGGGCCTTTTGAGGGAGAGAAGAGAAAATGTGTTTCCTTTCAGCTTGCCCCAACTTGGCCTGCCCAACCAGTTTTGGGTAGCCCATGTGCCCACGTTTGTAGCTTAGTTAAACGTGTTGCCAGGCGTGATGAAGACCATGTGCTGGAACTGCCGCGGAATTGGCGACCCCGTGACAGTCAGAGAGCTCCGCGATCTCGTGGAGGCGTGTGCGCCGTCGATCCTTTGCATTGTTGAAACTCAACTCGCGAAGGCCCGAGTGGAGGGTTTGGCTGGTTCTTTAGGCTTTTCTAATAGCTTTGCAGTTCCTAGTAGCGGTTGTAGTGGTGGTTTATGTATTTTTTGGAAAGATCATGTTAATTTGGCAATATAGCATTTTTTGTAGTATCACATAGACTCATGGATCACTCAGCCAGGTGAGGATGATTGGCGTTTATCTTGTTTCTATGGTGAAGCAAACAGAAGCTTGAGACAGAATACTTGGGAGATGATGAAGAGGTTACGAGGAGAGAGCACCCTCCCATGGGTACGTATCGGAGATTTCAACGAGGTGCTGCGTCCGGAGGAGCATATGGATGTGGATGTCTGTGAGCTTGCTGACCTGGGTTACAAAGGTTTGGACTGGACGTGGGAAAAAAGAGTAAGGGGGGGCGGGGGGTCGAGTTCTGCAAGGTGCGCGTGGATCGTGCTCTGGCCAGTCCTAGTTGGTCGGCACTTTTCCCCTTTGCATCAGTTGAGCATCTCGCAGCTGCCAAATCAGATCATTGCCCTATTCTACTTAATACAGAGATGGAGTCAGCAATTTTGAGGCATGCATTAAAAAAAGGGCGCTGATAGGCGCCGGTGCGCCGGCCGAAAGTTTCGGCCGGTCTAGCCCAGGCCGTTGGATGTGAGCCGCGCGGGTCGTTGGATCCAGGAAAAAAAATGAATCGCCCCCGGCTTCTTCTTCCTCCCGCACGCACGCGTAAACGCAGGAAAAAAACGGATCTCCGCGGGTCAGCCTCCTCGTGCTCGCCCTTGGACGCCGCGTCGCAGCTCACCGGGGCCGCTCGCCGTCGCAGCTCGCCGTCGCAGCTCGCCGGGGCTGCTCGCCGTCGCAGCTCACCTGGGGCGTTCGCCGTATGCAGCTCCGTCGGGCCGGGCGTGTCTCCCTCCCTCTGGTTGCAGCACCGCCGGGTGAGGGTTCCAGCATTGTCGCAGTCCGCCATCATAGCTCGCCGCGTGCCCGTCGCAGCACCGCGCGCCCATGCAGCTCCGTCGCCGCCGCTCACCATTGTTAGCTAGCCGTTCTCGGTTTGAAGCTTTTTTAGAAGCGCGTTGTAGCTTTCCTCCAAGCCGGTTGCAGCTTTTTGTCGCTGCGAGATGCCGACCCCCAACTACCTCATATCCAGTTGAAGCATTTTTCAAGCTGGTTGTAGCTTTCGTGGCTACCGGATGTAGCATTTTTCAGCACTGGTTGCAGCTCTGACGTACATCCGTTGAAGCCCCTGCTTCTTTTGATTCCAACAAAAAATGTTGTTGGTTCCAGCTCTCGATTTGCAGGTTGTAGCAAAAACAAAAGCTGGTTCCAGCTCTGGGTTTTGCCGGGACAAAAATCATTTGCTGGAAAAGCATTGCTGGTCGCTGCTTCCGCCGGTTGCCGTGGTAGCAAAAAACGATGCTAGTTGTAGCAAAATCCTGCTACGGTTGCAGCAAAACATCGTTGTCGTCGTCGCGAGGGTCCGAGCTCCGCCTGATGGATGTAGCAAAAAGCTTCGCCGGTGGTAGCAAATTTCAACTATGGTTGCAGCTTCCCCCTTGTTGTGCAGTGCCATTGAAGCTTTCTATGTCTATGGTTGAAGCTTTTTTGAATGGCCGTTGAAGCTTTTTTAGGTGATGGTTGCAACACTTCTATACGCGGGGTGGATCCGGGCATGGCGGGCAGGCAGTTATGGTGGGCGGCGAGGGAGCGCCCTGGCCGCCGGCGATGGAGCTTGTGGTGGCCCAGTCGCTGCCCGGGAGGAGGAGGAGGGGAGGGGATGCGCGTCCTTGAAGGCTGTAGGTTAGGGATGGATCTGGCCATGGTAGCAGGCAGCCATGGCGGCCGGCGAGGGAGCGCCTGGCCGCCGGCGATGGAGTTCGTGGAGGCCCAGTCGCAGCTCGGGGGAGGGGAGGTGCGCGCACGTAGGCTGAAGGTAGGGGATGGAGGCACGTAAGGAAGGAGGCGGGGATCGCGCGGGCGCGTTGCCAGCGTAGCGTGCGAACCGGCGGAACGGTTCGGCCGGTGCGCCGTTTGTAAACACTTCCCTTAAAAAAAAACCTCCCGATACGAATGCATGTGGGAGACAAAGGAAAACTTCCATCAAGTTGTGGAGGATGTTTGGAAGCGTAACAAACCTGCTCTCTCAGTTACGACATTAGCTACCAAACTTAGTGCAGTTTCGTCATCGCTAGCTCAGTGGGGGCGCCTGTCCTTTGGATCAGTGAGACAGGAGCTTCGCTCCTTGCGACAGCACCTGGCTGCGCTACGTGCAGTACCAGGTCGGGTAGGACCGAGCGAAGAGGAGAAACGAGTCCAGGATCGGATGATTGAAGTTTCCTTGGCGGAAGAGACTATGATGAGGCAGAGATCACAGATACAATGGCTCGCTGAGAGAGACAAAAACACCAAAAAAATTCAGAGAAAAGCTAGTGCTCGCAGGGCAAAAAAATAAGGTAACGCAACTTCAGAAAAATGACGGCACTATCAGCACCGACCCGAAGGTTCTGGCACAAATGGCTACAGAATGTTACTCTAATTTGTACACTTGGGAAGGTACAATTGGCATGGAAGAAGTGCTCTCCCATATACCATCTAGGGTGGATGCTGCGATGAATGCCCACTTGAGTATGCCTTATAGTAATGTGAAGGTCAAAGAAGCGCTATTTCAAATGTTTCCTACAAAAGCTTCAGGACCGGATGGATTTCTGGCGCATTTTTTCCAGAGGCATTGGGATCTTTGTGGTGAAGAAATTACAGGTATGGCCATTCGAGTGCTTGATGGAGTGGACTCACCGGAGGAGATCAACCGCACGTTCATTGTTATGATTCCAAAACTTGCAAGTCCAAAAATTTTAGGACAGTTTCGGCCTATAAACCTTTGTAATGTAATCTATAAGATTGCCTCAAAGGTCTTAGCCAACAGGCTGAAAATGATTCTTCCAGAGGTGATTTTCGAAGAGCAGTCGGCGTTTGTCCCTGGACATCTCATCACGGATAATTTTATTACTGCCTACGAGAGTTTGCATTACATGAAAACTAGGCGAATAAAGAGGAATCGGTTTTGTGCGCTTAAATTGGATATGATGAAGGCGTATGACCGACTGGAGTGGCCATATTTGAAGGCAGCACTACTAGGAAAAATCTTACCAGTAGCGCTGGATTTTGAGCTACCAGTAGCGCTGTGCACGCGTTACTGCTACGTCGCTACAACTATTTTTTAATAGTAGCGCTTTTTTTACCCAGCGCTACTGGTACATTAACATAGCAGTAGCGCGTCTATTTCGCACCCACGCTACTACTAACGAAATAGTAATAGCGCGTCTAGTATTTCCCTAGCGCTACTACTAACGAATTAGAAATTAAAAAATAAAATGCACCGATTCCAGTGTCCCTGCGTGCGTTCTGATGCATCAGTGTAGCTCGTCCGGAGCTGTGGCGGCGGCGGCCAGTGTACATGAGGCAAGAGAGGCGCTAGGTGGCAGGGCCCCGAGCAGATTCTGGCGAGGGCGAGCTGATCCAAGGGGCGGCGAGGTCGATTTGGCCGGCAGCTCCATGGAATCTTCGGGTGGCGGCTGCTTCTTGCTTGTCTCCTGGGCATAAGAGAGAGAGAGAGAGAGAGAGGGAGAGAGGGAGAGAGAGAAGAGAGGAACCAGAGGGAGAGGAGGGAGAGGAGGCAGGGCATGGGCGACGAGACCTTGGTGGTGGTGAACCACTGGTCACCAGCGAGGTGAAGTGCGGCAGGGAGCTGTGGGGAGGAGGAGCTCGGGCAGCGTGAGGCTGAGCGCTCAGGCGGGTGGCTCATCGGCTTGGCCATGGCGGGCTCATGGTGCCCCTGTTTCAGAGAGAAAAAAGAGAGTCCCGTGAGGGAAGAGATTTTGAGGGGAGAGAGAAGAACGAGAGGGATGGAGAGAAAGCAGGAAACAGGTGACTGTGTTTGTGTTTCCTCCCATGCCACGTCATGAATCCAAGTGATTTGGTGCTCAGCCAATGCGAACGAGTCATACAACGTTTTGTGTTTTCTGCTCCTAATAGCCGTAGCGCAGTTTTATACCCACGCGCTATTAGCAAGTAGGGCTTGGGCTCATCTATCAATAGTTGTAGCGTGGGGTATAATGCCCGCGCTACTGCTATCTAGTTAGTTGTAGCGTGGGTTTATACCCCGCGCTACTACTATGTCATGTCTCGAGGGGCACGGTGAAAACCACTTAGTAGTAGCGTGGGTTTATAGACCCCACGCTACTACTAATTAGCAGCAGCGCGGCTCATAAACCCTCACTGCTGCTAAGCATCTATCTATAAGGTATTTTCTAGTAGTGTAGTCATGCTGAAGTTGGGCATCAGCCCAAGATTCACTGAAACTATAATGAGGTGCGTGTCATCGGGGTCTTTTGTGGTGCTTTTTAATGGAGGTGTGTCGGATGATTTCAGGCCTTCTCGAGGAGTTCGGCAAGGGGATCCTATTTCCCCGTATTCATTCCTTATTGCAGCGGAGCGTTTTGTTGGGGAACGTAGCGATAATTCAAAATTTTCTACGCATCACCAAGATCAATCTATGGAGATTCTAGCAACAAGAAAGGGAGAGGATGAGTGTATCTTCATACCCTTGAAGATCGCGATGCGGAAGCGTTACAAGAACGCGGTTGGTGGAGTCATACATGCAGCGATTCAGATCGCGGTCAATTCCGATCTAAGCACCGAAAGGACGGCGCCTCCGTGTTCAACACACATACAGCCCGGGGACATCTCCTCCTTCTTGATCCAGCAAGGGGAGATGATAAGTTGGGGGAAAACTCCAGCAGCACGACGGCGTGGTGGCGATGGAGCTCATGGTTCTCCAGCAGGGCTTTGCCAAGCACTATGGAGGAGGAGGTGTAGGAGGAGGGAGGGCTGCGCCAGGGAAGAGGTGCGGCTGCCATCCCACCCCTCCACTATATATAGGGGCAAGGGGAGAGGGGGAGGCGCCCTAGGGTTTCCCCTAGGGGGCGGCGGCCAAGCGGATTGGATCTCCCTAGGGAAAATCCTAGGGAGACTTGCCCCAAAGCCAAGCAGGTGGAGGATTGCCTCCCAAGCTAAGTGGAGGCGCCCCACCTCCCCAAATAACGTGGGAAATGGTGTCGGGGGCGCACCACCCCCCTAGTGGGCTGGTTTGCCCCTGCCCCTTTGGCCCATGAGGCCCTCCAACACTTGCCGGGGCTCCCGAAACACCTTTCGGTCATTGCTGGCCATAGCCTGGTACCCCTGGAACACTTCTGGACTCCAATATCCTTCGTCCAATATATCGGTCTTCACCGTCGGTCCATTCCAGAACTCCTTGTGACGTCCGGGATCTCATCCGGGACTCCGAACAACCTTCGGTAACCACATACTATTTCCCATAACAACTCTAACGTCACCGAACCTTAAGTGTGTAGACCCTACGGGTTCGGGAACCATGCAGACATGACCGAGACACCTCTCCGGCCAATAACCAATAGCGGGATCTGGATACCCATATAGCTCCCACATGTTCCACGATGATCTCATCGGATGAACCACGATGTCGGGGATTCAATCAATCCCGTATACAATTCCCTTTGTCCACCGGTATGTTACTTGCCCGAGATTCGATCGTCGGTATCCCAATACCTCGTTCATTCTCATTATCGGCAAGTCACTTTACTCGTTCCGTAATGCATGATCCCGTGACTAACTACTTAGTCACACTGAGCTCGTTATGATGATGCATTACCGAGTGGGCCCAGAGATACCTCTCCGTCATACGGAGTGACAAATCCCAGTCTCGATTCGTGTCAACCCAACAGACACTTTCGGAGATACCTGTAGTGCACCTTTATAGCCACCCAGTTACGTTGTTACGTTTGGTACACCCAAAGCATTCATATGGTATCTGGGAGTTGCACAATCTCATGGTCTAAGGAAATGATACTTGACATTATAAAATCTCTTAGCAAATGAACTACACGATCTTGTGCTATGCTTAGGATTGGATCGTGTCCATCACATCATTCTCCTAATGATGTGATCCCGTTATCAATGACATCCAATGTCCATGGTAAGGAAACCATAACCATCTATTGATCAACGAGCTAGTCAACTAGAGGCTCACTAGGGACATGTTGTGGTCTATATATTCACACATGTATTACGGTTTCCAGTTAATACAATTATAGCATGAACAATAGACAATTATCATGAACAAGGAAATATAATAATAACCATTTTATTATTGCCTCTAGGGCATATTTCCAACAGTCTCCCACTTGCACTAGAGTCAATAATCTAGTTTAAATCACTATGTGATTGTAATGAATCCAACACCCATGGGGTTTGATCATATCTCGCTTGTGAGAGAGATTATTAGTCAACGGGTCTGAACCTTTCAGATATGTGTGTGCTTTACAAATCTCTATGTCATCTTGTAGATGCAGCTACCACGCGCTATTTGGAGCTATTCCAAATAACTGCTCTACTATACGAATCTGGTTTATTACTCAGAGTCATCCAGATTAGTGTCAAAGTTTGCATCGACTTAACCTTTTACGACGAACTCTTTTACCACCTCCATAATCGAGAAAAATTCCTTAGTCCACTAAGGATAACTTTGACCATTGTCCTGTGATCCATACCTGGATCACTCTTGTACCCCTTGACTGACTCATGGCAAGGCACACTTCAGGTGCGGTACACAATATAGCATATTGTAGAGCCTACGTCTAAAGCATAGGGGACGACCTTCGTCCTTTCTCTCTCTTCTGTCGTGGTCAGGTCTTGAGTCTTACTCAATACTCACACCTTATAACACAGCCAAGAATTCCTTCTTTGCCGATCTATTTTGAACTCCTTCAAAATCTTGTCACAGTATGTATTCATTTGAAAGTACTATTAAGTGTTTTGATCTATCCTTATAGATCTTGATGCTCAATGTTCAAGTAGCTTAATATAGGTTTTCCATTGAAAAACACTTTTCAAACAACCCTATATGCTTTCTAGAAATTCTACATCATTTCCGATCAACAATATGTCAACAACATATACTCATCAGAAATTCTATAGTGCTCCCACTCACTTATTTGGAAATACAAGTTTCTCATAAACTTTGTATAAACCCAAAATCTTTGATCATCTCATCAAAGCGTATATTCCAACTCCGAGATGCTTACTCCTCTCCTTAGAAGGATTGCTGGAGCTTTGCATACTTGTTAGCATATTACAGGATTGACAAAACCTTCTGGTTGTATCATATACAACCTTTCCTCAAGAAAATTGTCGAGGAAACAATGTTTTTGACATCCTATCTGCAAGATTTCATAAATAATGCAGTAACTGCTAATATAATTCCAACAGACTCTTAGCATCTCTACGAATGAGAAAATCTCATCGCTCTCAACTCCTTGAACTTGTCGGAAAACATCTTAACGACAAGTCGAGCTTTCTTAATGGTGATACTTACCATCATTGTCCGTCTTCCTTTTAAAATCCATCTGTACCTAACAGCCTTACGACCATCAAGTAGTTCTTCCAAAGTCTATACTTTGTTTTCATACATGGATCCTCTCTCGGATTTTATGGCCTCGAGCCATTCGTCAGAATCCGGGCCCACCATCACTTCTCCATAGCTCGTAGGTTCATTGTTGTCTAGCAACATGACCTCCAAGACAGGATTACGTACCACTCTGGAGTAGTACGTATCCTTGTCGACCTATGAGTTTTGGTAGTGACTTGATCCGAAGTTTCATGATCAATATCATCAGCTTCCACTTCAATTGGTGTAGGCGCCACAGGAACAACTTCCTGTGCCCTGATACACACTAGTTGAAGTGACGGTTCAATAACCTCATCAAGTCTCCACCATCCTCCCACTCAATTCTTTTGAGATAAACTTTTCCTCGAGAAAGGACCCGATTCTAGAAACAATCCCTTTTGCTTCCAGATCTGAGATAGGAGGTATACCCAACTATTTTGGGTGTCCTATGAAGATGCATTTATCCGTTTTATGTTTGAGCTTATCAGGATGGAACTTTTTCACATAAGCGTCACAGCCCCAAACTTTCAAGAAACGACAGCTTAGGTTTCTCTAAACCATAGTTCATACGATGTCATCTCAACGGAATTACGTGGTGCCCTATTTAAAGTGAATGCGGTTGTCTCTAATGCCTAACCCATAAAGGATAGTGGTAATTTGATAAGAGACATCATGGTATGCACCATATCCAATAGGGTGCAACTATGATGTTCGGACACACCATCACACTATGGTGTTCCAGGCGGTATTAGTTGTGAAACAATTTCCACAATGTCTTAATTGTATACCAAACTCATAACTCAGATACTCATCTCTATGATCATATCATAGACATTTTATCCTCTTGTCACGACGATCCTCAACTTCACTCTAAAATTACTTGAACCTTTCAATAATTCAGACTTGTGTTTCATCAAGTAAATATACTCAGCATCTACTCAAATCATCTGTGAAGTAAGAACATAAAGATATCCACTGCGTGCCTCAGCACTCGTTGGACTGCACACATCAAAATGTATTACTTCCAACAAGTTGCTTTCTTGTTCCATCTTACTGAAAACGAGGCTTTTCAGTCATCTTGCCCATGTGGTATGATTTGCATGTCTCAAGTGATTCAAAATCAAATGAGTCCAAACGATCCATCTACATGGAGTTTCTTCATGCGTACATACCAATAGACATGGTTCACATGTCTCAAACTTTTCAAAAAACGAGTGAGTCCAAAAGATCCATCAACATGGAGCTTCTTCATGCGTTTTATACCAATATGACTCAAATGGCAGTGCCACAAGTAGGTGGTACTATCATTACTATCTTATATCTTTTGGCATGAACATGTGTATCACTATGATCGAGATTCAATAAACCATTCATTTTAGGTGCAAGACCATTGAAGGTATTATTCAAATAAATAGAGTAACCATTATTCTCCTTCAATGAATAATCGTATTGTGATAAACATAATCCAATCATGTCTATGCTCAATGCAAACACCAAATAACAATTATTTAGGTTTAACACCAATCCCGATGGTAGAGGGAGCGTGCGATGTTTGATTACATCAACCTTGGAAATACTTCCAACACATATCGTCACCTCGCCTTGAGCTACTCTCCGTTTATTCCGTAGCCTTTTATTTCGAGTTACTAACACTTAGCAACCGAACCGGTATTTATTACCCTGGTGCTACTAGGAGTACTAGTAAAGTACACATTAATATGATGTATATCCAATATACTTTTGTCGACCTTGCTAGCCTTCTCATCTACCAAGTATCTAGGGTAGTTCTGCTTCAGTGACCGTTCCCCTCATTACAGAAGCACTTAGTCTCGGATTTGGGTTCAACCTTGGGTTTCTTCACTAGAGCAGCAACTGATTTGCCGTTTCATGAAGTATCCCTTCTTGCCCTTGCCCATCTTGAAACTAGTGGTTTTACTAACCATCAACAATTGATGCTCCTACTTGATTTCTACTTTCGCAGTGTCAAACATCACAAATAGCTCAAGGATCGTCGTATCTATCGCTGATCTATTATAGTTCATCACGAAGCTCTAGTAGCTTGGTGGTAGTGACTTTGGAGAACCATCCCTATCTCATATGGAAGATTAACTCCCACTCAATTCAAGTGATTGTAGTACTCAGACAATTTGAGCACGTGCTCAACGATTGAGCTTTTCTCCCTTAGTTTGTAGGCTAAGAAACTCGTCGGTGGTCTCATACCTCTTGACGTGGGCACGAGCCTGAAATCCCAATTTCAGCCCTTGGAACATCTCTTATGTTCCACGATGTTTCAAAAAAAAACGTCTTCTGCGCCTCAATTCAAAACCATTTACCATTACACAATGAACTATCACGCAGTCATCAAAACGTGTATGTCAAATGTTCGCAACATCCACAGACGACGTTCGAGGTTCAGCACATCAAGCGGTGCATTAAGGACATAAGCCTTCTGCGCAGCAATGAGGATAATCCTCAGTTTACGGACCCAGTCCTCATAATTGCTACTATCAACTTTCAGCTAAATTTTCTCTAGGAACATATCTAAAACAGTAGAACTAAAGCGCAAGCTACGACATAATTTCCAAAGTCCTTTTGACTATGTTCATGATAATTAAGTTCATCTAATGAACTCCTACTCAGATAGACATCCCTCTAGTCATCTAAGTGATACATGATCCGAGTCAACTAGGCCGTGTCTGGTCATCACGTGAGACGGACTAGTCATCATCGGTGAACATCTCCATGTTGATCGTATCTACTATACGACTCATGTTCGACCTTTCGATCTCTTATGTTCCGAGGCCATGTCTGTACCTGCTAGGCTCGTCAAGTCAACCTAAGTGTTTTGTGTGTGTAAATCTGGCTTACACCCGTTGTATGCGAACGTTAGGATCTATCACACCCGATCATCACATGGTGCTTCGAAACAACAAAATTTCGCAATGGTGCACAGTTAGGGGGAACACTTTCTTGAAATTTTAGTGAGGGATCATCTTATTTATGCTACCGTTGTTCTAAGCAAATAAGATGTAAACATGACAAACATCACATGCAAATCATAACGTGACATGATATGGCCAATATCATCTTGCGCCTTTGATCTCCATCTTGAGGCACGGCATGATCACCTTCGTCACCGGCTATGACACCATGATCTCCATCATCATGAGCCCCATCATCGTGTCTTCATGAAGTTGTCTCGCCAACTATTACTTCTACTACTATGGCTAACGGTTAGCAATAAAGTAAAGTATTACATGGCGTTTTCAATGACACACATGTCATACAATAAATTAAGACAACTCCTATGGATCCTGCCGGTTGTCATTCTCATCGACATGCAAGTCGTGATTCCTATTACAATAGCATGATCAATCTCATACATCACATATATCATTCATCACATTCTTTTGGCCATATCACATCACATAGCATACCCTGCAAAAACAAGTTAGACGTCCTCTAATTATTGTTGCATGTTTTATGTGGTTGCTATGGGTTTCTAGCAAGAATGTTTCTTACCTATGCAAAAGCCATAACAGTGATATGCCAATTGCTATTTACCCTTCATAAGGACCCTTTTCATCGAATCTGATCCGACTAAAGTGGGAGAGACTGGCACCTGCTAGCCACCTTTATGCAACAAGTGCATGTCAGTCGATGGAACCTGTCTCACGTAAGCGTACGTGTAAGGTCGGTCCGGGCCACTTCATCCCACAATGCCGCCGAATCAAGATAGGACTAGTAACGGTAAGAAAATTGTACAAACCATCGCCCACAACTACTTATGTTCTACTCGTGCATTAAATCTACGCAACAGACCTAGCTCATGATGCCACTATTGGGGAACATAGCAATAATTCAAAATTTTCTACGCATCAGCAAGATCAATCTATGGAGATTCTAGCAACAAGAGAGGGAGAGGATGAGTGTATCTTCATACCCTTGAAGATCGCGATGCGGAAGCGTTACAAGAACGCAGTTGGTGGAGTCGTACACGCAGCGATTCAGATCGCGGTCGATTCTGATCTAAGCGCCGAACGGACGGCGCCTCCGCGTTCAACACACGTACAGCCCGGGGCGTCTCCTCCTTCTTGATCCAGCAAGGGGAGAGGAGAAGTTGAGGGAAAACTCCAGCAGCACGACGATGTGGTGACGATGGAGCTCGTGGTTCTCCAGCAGGGCTTCGCCAAGCACTATGGAGGAGGAGGTGTAGGAGGAGGGAGGGCTGCGCCAGGGAAGAGGTGCGGCTACCCTCCCACCCCTCCACTATATATAGGGGCAAGGGGAGAGGTGGAGTCACCCTAGGGTTTCCCCTAGGGAGCGGCGGCCAAGCAGATTGGATCTCCCAAGGGAAAATCCTAGGGAGACTTGCCCCCCAAGCCAAGCAGGTGGAGGATTGCCTCCCAAGCTAGGTGGAGGCGCCCCACCTCCCCAAATAACATGGGAAAGGGTGTGGGGGCGCACCACCCCTTAGTGGGCTGGTTTGCCCATTCCCCTTTGGCCCATGAGGCCCTCCAACACTTGCCAGGGCTCCCGAAACACCTTTCGGTCATTGCTGGCCATAGCCTGGTACCCCCGGAACACTTCCGGACTCCAATACCCTTCGTCCAATATATCGATCTTCACCGCCGGACCATTCCGGAACTCCTCGTAATGTTCAGGGATCTCATCTGGGACTCCGAACAACCTTCGGTAACCACATACTATTTTCCATAACAACTCTAGCGTCACCGAACCTTAAGTGTGTAGACCCTACGGGTTCGGGAACCATGCAGACATGACCGAGACACCTCTCCGGCCAATAACCAATAGCAGAATCTGGATACCCATATTGGCTCCCACATGTTTCATGATGATCTCAGTGGATGAACCACGATGTCGGGGATTCAATCAATCCCGTATACAATTCCCTTTGTCCACCGGTATGTTACTTGCCCGAGATTCGATCGTCGGTATCCCAATACCTCGTTCAATCTCGTTACCGGCAAGTCACTTTACTCGTTCCGTAATGCATGATCCCGTGACTAACTACTTAGTCACATTGAGCTCATTATGATGATGCATTACCGAGTGGGCCCAGAGATACCTCTCCATCATACGGAGTGACAAATCCCAGTCTCGATTCGTGCCAACCCAACAGACACTTTCGGAGATACCTGTAGTGCATCTTTATAGCCACCCAGTTACGTTGTGACGTTTGGTACACCCAAAGCATTCCTATGGTATCCGGGAGTTGCACAATCTCATGGTCTAAGGAAATTATACTTGACATTAGAAAAGCTCTTAGCAAACGAACTACACGATCTTGTGCTATGCTTAGGATTGGGTCTTGTCCATCACATCATTCTCCTAATGATGTGATCCCGTTATCAATGACATCCAATGTCCATGGTCTGGAAACCATAACCATCTATTGATCAATGAGCTAGTCAACTAGAGGCTCACTAGGGACATGTTGTGGTCTATATATTCACACATGTATTACGGTTTCCAGTTAATACAATTATAGCATGAACAATAGACAATTATCATGAACAAGGAAATATAATAATAACCATTTTATTATTGCCTCTAGGGCATATTTCCAACAGGTTTATCCTGTTTATTGAAGAATGGCATTCAAGGCATTCAAGTGGCTCCGACGGCTCCGGAGGTCAATCACTTGTTATTCGCCGATGACAGTCTATTGTTTTTTGAGGCCTCAAATGACGAAGCTGGGAGAATTTGTGACTTGCTGAAGGTTTACTGCAACGCCTTGGGTCAATGAATAAATGCGGATAAAATGTCTATTTATTTCAGCAAGGGAGTTCCAGATAGTGTAAGAGGGGAAATTAAAGAAACTCTGGCAGTTCAAACCGAGTCACTATCGGAGAAATACTTGGGTCTTCCAACCGATGTTGGCAAATCGAAGGAGGGTTGCTTCCAATATTTGAGGGACAGAATATGGAAGCACGTTCAAGGGTGGATGGAGAAGTGCCTATCAGCGGGAGGGAAAGAGGTGTTAATTAAATTAGTTGCTCAATCAATACCGACGTATTCGATGACGTGCTTCAAGGTTCCCTGAGGTCTACGTAACCATATTAATGGGCTCTTGAGGAAATTCTGGTGGGGAAGTAAGAGGGGGAGAGGAAGACAGCCTGGGTCTCTTGGGAGACTATGACAAAGCCAAAGTTTATGGGAGGAATGGGGTTTCGGGATATCAAGCTGTTTAATTTAGCCTTGCTAGCTAGACAAGCCTGGAGGATCCTGCAAGAGCCGAACTCTTTGAGTGCCCGTGTACTGAAATCAAGGTACTTCCCGAATGGAGATTTTTTGGATGCGCCACTTGGCTCAAAACCATCTCAGGTCTGGCGCTCAATAGTTGAAGGAAGAGAAGTCTTATCTATGGGTCTGATCAAACGTATTGGTACAGGGGAGGACACAAAAATTTGGCACCACAACTGGCTACCGCGGGACTACAAGCTCTGGCCGATCTGCCCGCGATCAGCACATCCGCCCGTGTTGGTGTCCGAACTGATCGACCATATGGCCAAAACTTGGAACAGGCAAGTGTTGGAGGAACACTTTATTGAACCAGACATTGATGTTATTCTGAATATCCCTCTTAGTACACGAGTACATGGTGATTTCTGGGTGTGGCACTATGACCAAAGGGGCATGTTCTCTGTTCGCTCTACTTATAGAATGATCTCGGGGATTAAACAGCAGTGAGAAGACTGGCTGGAGAATCGAACATGTATCTCAAATCAATCAGCAGCAAAAAAAGATTGGTCTAGGCTTTGGAAAACCGAAGTGCCATCAAAGGTCCGGGTCTTTGTGTGGCGCTTTGCTCACACGTCCCTGCCGACCGGAACGACCAGATATGAGAGGAAGATGGCTACCCTCTCCAGTTTGCGCAATATGCTCGGCCTCGGACGATACCTGGCACCATTCTCTTTTCAATTGTCGTATGGCTCGGTGTGTCTGGGCTTTGGGAGATGAAGGTATATTGGAGCATGTGATATCAAATCAATCTGAAGATGCAAGACAATGGCTGTTCTGGCTGTTCAATACTCTTCTGCAACATGACCTAGCCTGTGTGCTCATCACGATGTGGTCTATATGGTGGGCTAGGAGGAAAGCCATCCATGACAATGAGTTCCAGAGCCCCTTATCGACAATGTACTTTATCAACCAGTACTTGCAGGACTTGGAGATCACAACTGCATCATTACCAAAAGCTACTACAGGTGCTCCACCGCGTAAGAGGTAATAGGGTTGGCTTCCCCCGGCCGATACTCAGGTCAAAATAAACGTGGATGGGGGCTTATCCTGCCAAAAACATTGGTGCAGCAGTAGCTATTTGTAGAGACAACAATGGATGCTTCCTGGGTGCATCAGTTGTTGTTTTTGATGGTCTATCCGACCTGGCCTGCTTGGAAGCGTGGGCATGCAATGAGGCACTTGCTCTCGGACAGGATCTCCATGTTCGGCGGCTTTTAATTGCATCCGACTGCGCTGAAGTAATTACTAATATCAGTAGATATACAGCCGCAGTTTACACTCCAATTCTGCATGAAATATCAGGTCATAGGAATGATTTTGGGCATGTTATCTTCCGACATGAACCAAGGGAATGTAACAGTAAGGCTCATAGTTTAGCTAAGGCCGCGACAACTCTTGACGTTGGCTGCCATGTGTGGCTAGGCAATGTCCCGGACATCATTTGTATTCCAAACTGTTTGAATTTTGAATAAAGCCTAGTTACACTTCAAAAAAAGTTAAACGTGTTGCGGTTACTAAAAAAAGTTAAACATGTTGCGGACTATCCCTTAACATGGAGGTGATGCTCGCTCCCATATTTGTCGTCAACATCCCAAACCGCTCGAGAGAGGCGATTTGGCAGGCGAAAGAACTGACCTCTTTCAAAACAACACAAAAACTGTCCTCTTCCTCCATTGGCAACGCCGCGGGTCCTCGCCTCCGCCTCCCACTTTGATGATGGCAGGGGTGGGGAGCCCCGGGAATTTGACTACGGCCGGTAGACAGGGAGCGTAGGCCTTGTTTGTCCTTGGGACATTTGTTCGATGGAGGGGCTAATGCCAAGTCGGAATATACTGCTTTTGCCCTCCCTTCATCTCAGCGGCACTCAAAACGGTGATGGCTGCCCTCCATTCATCTCAGCGGCACTCAAACCGGTGCTAGCACTCGAACCGGTGCCAACTTGGAAGCGTGGGCATGCAATGAGGCACTTGCTCTGGGACAGGATCTCCATGTTCGGTGGCTTTTAATCGCATCCGACTGTGCTGAAGTAATTTCTAATATCAGCAGATATACAACTGCAGTTTACACTCCAATTCTGCATGAAATATCAGGTCGTAGGAATGATTTTGAGCATGTTATCTTCCGACATGAACCAAGGGAATGTAATAGTGAGGCTCATAGTTTAGCTAAGGCCACGACAACTCTTGACGTTGGCCGCCATGTGTGGCTAGGCAATGTCCCGAACATCATTTGTATTCCAAACTGTTTGAATTTTGAATAAAGCCTAGTTACACTTCAAAAAAAAGTTAAACGTGTTGCGGTTACTAAAAGAAAGTTAAACATGTTGTGGACTATCCCTTAACACGGAGGTGATGCTCACTCCCATGTTTGTCGGCAACATCCCAAACCGCTCGAGGAGGCGATTTGGCAGGGGAAAGAACTGTCCTCTTTCAAAACAAAACAAAAACTGTCCTCTTCCTCCATCAGCAACGCCGCGGGTCCTCGCCTCCGCCTCTCACTTCGATGATGGCAGGGGTGGGGAGCCCCGGGAATTTGGCTACGTCCGGTAGACAAGGAGCATAGGCCTTGTTTGTCCTTGGGACATTTGTTCGATGGAGGGGCTAACGCCAAGTCGGAATATACTGCTTCTGCCCTCCCTTCATCTCAGCGGCACTTAAACCGGTGCTGGAAAGGGGTAGTTGGCTCTGATATCTCAGCGGACATCGGATCTGGCGAGCGGTTGTGTCGCGGGTCGGCACACAACGTCATCTTTAATGTTGTCGACCCGTACAGAAATCTATGATGGCTTAAAGTTGGCCTCGAGGATGGCAGCAAGCGGCGACACACTTTTTCTTCAACCTTGTCGAATGAAAATGGTGGCGCCTGGTGAACATGGGGAAGATCTTCGCCGGCGCACCACAAAGTCTTTGTCATGTCACCTGCGGCACATAGGTTCATCGACTCGTTAAGCAACATCAACTCTGGAGGTGTTTGCCCATATTTGGGCATATTGGTTGATCCTTTCTTTTCCGGGCGAAGCTATGACAACGGTGGATGAAGGATGGTCATGGCGTAAGGGACTCCAAGAATCAATTTTTTGTTTTTCCGGGGTACTTTTTTGCAAGGCTTCATGGCTCATGTGTTTCTGGCTGTTTCCTTTGATTTCCACGTTGTAAGCATTTTAATCCTCCTTTGTTTTTAGATGTTTGTAGTCGGCGTGCCGGCCGACGCTTCGGCCGGTCGTGTGCGACCCGTTCGATACTTTTTCATCGTGTGGCTAGCCAGGCAGGCGGCCTCTCTCCCGTGGTGGGTCGCGTGGCTGATGGGCCCACCAACCGCTAGCACCAGGCCTTATCCTTTCATCCAGGCTTCACATCCATTCATTTTTCTCGCCATCAACGTCCGCGGCTTCGGCGAGCACGCTCCCCACCTGCCCCTCCGCTGCTTCGGCGAGCGCCGCTCCCCACCTGTCACCACGCCGCGCTCCGGCGAGCACGCTCCCCACCTGCCCCTACGTTGCTCTGGCGAGCGCCGCTCCCCACCAGCCCCCGCGCTGCTCCGGCGAGTGCCGACTCCACCTGTGCTGGAACGGCTGCTACAACGAGAGGATGAGATGCTGGAAAGCCTCGGTGGGAGCTGCAAGCGGGTTTTTTTTGCTACAACTGGTGTTTTGTTTTGCTAGAATCAGCAATATTTTTTGCTACGATCCAGATTTTGGAAGTGCTTTTTTGCTGGAACAGTCAAAATTTTTGCTCGAACCAGGGAACCATTTTGCTACAACCGTGTTTGGTTTTTGTTACTACCGGTGTTTTGTGCATTTGTGCTACATCCATCTCCATGACATCGTCTGTTTTTTCAGTCGATTTTTTGCTACAATCATGCTAATTTTGTTGGAGCCGAAGACAAATTTTGCTCCATCCAGCCATGGCCGCGATGGCTTTTTTCTTCGATGGGATCGACAAACAATTTTTGATACAAACAGCGAGCAGTTTTGCTTCGACCAACATCTTTTTTAGCTGGAACTATTGGATTTTTTTGTTGGAGCCTATGTTTTTCCAGAGATGAAAGCTATTTTTGATACAACTGGCAAGAAATTTCTCTTCAACCAATATCTAATTTTGTTGGAACCAGCAATTCCAAAGCTGCGACAAGCGAAGCTTCAATTTGTTTTTCATTTTTTGCTACCATCGTTTTCTAGTTTGCTGGAAGCATCACATTTTTTTTGCTACCACCCGTTGTTTTTGGATGCGAATCATGGCGTCGTCGCCATTGATTCTGCAAGGGCAAGGAAGAGAGGTGAGGGGATGGGCAGCACCGCCGAGCAGCGGAGCTGCAACCAGCAGCTCACCGGCGTCGAGCGCCTCGGCAGGCGGACGGGCTGACAAGCGTTGGTGGCGCCATGGCCGGGCGACGGGCGCCGACCGGGGCGACGAGCGCCGCAGCGGGCAGCCAGGCCGACGAGTGTGGGTGGCCCCATGGCCGGGGCAACGTGCGCCGTGGCGGGCGACAGGGGTGACAGGCGCCGCATGTGAGGCGACTAGCATAGGAGGAGGAAGAAGTGAGGGGGCACATCCGACGGCTAGGCGCGTAGGATCGTACGGTCCGGGCACTACTCTGCGCCGGCACACCGGCGCAACGATTCGGCCGGTCTTGCACCGGCGTAGACCATCCCCTCACCTCTCTCCCTCGCCCTTATAAAATCAATGGCAACGACGCGATGATTCACATCCAAAAACAACGGGTGGTAGCAAAAAAATGTGATGCTTCCAGCAAACTAGAAAACGGTGGTAGCAAAAAATGAAAAACAAATTGAAGCTTCGCTTGTCGTAGCTTTGGAATTGCTGGTTCCATCAAAATTAGATATTAGTTGAAGCAAAATTTCTTGCCAGTTGTATCAAAAATAGCTTTGCATCTCTGGAAAAGCATAGGCTCCAGCAAAAAAATCCAATGGTTCCAGCTAAAAAAGATGTTGGTCAAAGCAAAACTACTCGCTGTTTGTATCAAAAATTGGTTGTCGATCCAATTGAAGAAAAAAGCCGTCGCCACCGTGGTTGGATGTAGCAAAATTTGTCTTCGGCTCCAACAAAATCATAGCATGGTTGTAGAAAAAAATCGATTGGAAAAACAAACGATGTCATGGAGATGGATCTAGCACAAATGCACAAAACACCAGTAGTAACAAAAACCAAACACGGTTGTAGCAAAATGGTTCGCCGGTTCCAGCAAAAATTTAGACTGTTCCAGCAAAAAAGCACTTTCAAAATCTGGATCGTAGCAAAAAAATATTGTTGATTCCAGCAAAACAAAACACCAGTTGTAGCAAAAAAAATCCCCGCTTGCAGCTCCCACTGAGGCTTTCCAGCATCTCATCCGCTCGTTCGCGATGTAGCAGCCATTCCAGCACATGTGGAGTCAGCGCTAGCCTGAGCAGCGCGGGGGCAGGTGGGGAGCGGCGCTCGCCAGAGCAGCGTAGGGGCAGGTGGGGAGCGTGCTCGCCGGAGCGCGGCGTGGGGGCAGGTGGGGAACGGCTCTCGCCGAAGCAGCGGAGGGGCAGGTGGGGAGCGTGCTCGCGAGCCGCGGGCGTTGATGGCGAGAAAAATGAATGGATATGAAGCCTGGACGAAAGGATAAGGCCTGGTGCTAGCGGTTGGTGGGCCCATCAGCCACGCGTCCCACCACGGGAGAGAGGCCGCATGCCTGGCTAGCCACACGATGAAAAAGTATCGAACGGGTCGCACGTGACTGGCCGAAGCTTCGGCCGACGCGCCGACTACAAATGTTTCCCTTGTTTTAAATACGGGAGCGACTTCCTGTAAGTTGATTGTTTTTTGTTTTCTGGTCAGTCGACTGAAAGAAATTTGTGATCAGTCGATTTGCATGTTGCAACATCTGCAGCCTCACCAGCCCATAAAGCGTCAATAAATTACTGACGTTTTCTAAGCAACAATAAATTAGTGGCATTGGCACAACCCTTTCAGAAGAGACAAAATGAAAACAATAAATAAAACAAAGGCAAAATAATGAAGTTTTCTAAGCAACAATAAATTAGTGGCATTGGCACAACCCTTTCGGAAGAAAAAATGAAAAAAATGAAAGTAATTGAGTTTTTTATGAAAGGGTGAACTAGTTGCATTGATATTACCCTTAAAGAAGAAATAAAATGAACAAAAAAAACTAAATCTAAAATGAAAAAACCAACACAGAAATCACGCTTTGTTATTATGCAAGATAAACATATAATAGTGGATTGTTTTTACAAAAAAAATGAAGCTCTCTATAGAAATAACCAATTAGTGTCATTGGTATGCAATCCATGGCGTCTCTACTTGTGCAAATGAGAATAATGAAGTTTTCTAAGAAAAAATCAATTACTAGTAATGGAACTACCCTTAGGAAACACAAAATGACAAATTTATACACAATTGACCACAAAATTGTGATTTTTTACATATGAAAGAATAAGAGGATAATTGAAGAAGATTCACATCAAGGAAGTTTCCTAAGAAGGAATGAATTAATGGCATTGCTATACCCTTCAAGAAAAAAGAAAAGGAAATAAAAAAACAAAATCAAAATAATGAAGTTTTCTATGGAGTATTGAATTAGTTGCATCGGTATTACCATCTAAGAAGAAATAAAGGAAAATATACAAATAATGCCAAATTTGCACACAATTTGCACAGAAATTGCGCTTTTAAATAACATGCAAAATAAGCATATAATAGACAAATTTCAAAAAAAATCTAATTAGTAATGAATTAGTTTCATTGGTATTACCCTAAAGAATAAATAAAATGAAATAAAATTTAAAAATCACAATATTGAAGTTCTCAAAGAAAGAATGAATTAGTGTCATCGGTTTACCATTTACCAACAAATGAAATAAAAATGAAAAAAAACAAATAATGAAAAAAATTGCAAACAATTAATATAGCAATTGCACATTTTTATAATCTGCAAGAATAAGAATATAATAGTTTAATTTTCACAAAGTGGGAAGTATCCTAAAAGATATAAATTTGTGACATTTGTGTTATCATTAAATAAGAAATGAAATAAAATAAACAAAAAGAATTAAAACACCAAAGTTTCCCAGGAATAGTGTATTGGTGGCATTGGTATTACTCTTTATGGAAAAAGTAACTAAAATGAAAACAAAAACGAAAACAATAAGGTTTTCTAAGGAAGAATGAATGAGTGAAATTGAAATTACCCTTTAAGAAGAAAGATAATAAAATAAAAAACTAGATCAAAATCAAAATAATGAGCTTTTGTAAGGAAGAATGAATTAGTGACATTGGTGTTACCTAAACTCAAAAAATCAATCAAATGGTAAAAATTGCACATAATATATACAAAAATGCTGTTTTTCATAATATGCAAAAATAAGTATACGATTTTGTATTTTTCAAAAAAGGAATTTTCTAAGAAAGAATGAAGTAGTGGCATTTGTATTACCCTTAAAATGAAAGAACATAAAATAATAACCAAATCAAATCAAAATAATGAAGTTTTATAAATAAAATAGAATTAGTGACGTTGGCAATACCCTTTAAGAAAAAGAAAAATAAATAAAACTAAAAAAATAATAAAGTAATATAAGAAAATTTGAATTAGTACCAATGGTATTTCACTTTACGAATAAATATAAAAAAAAGTAGTACACCACTTTGCACTAAAATTGCACTTTTGTAGTATGCAAACAACAATCATGTAATAGTGTAATTTTCGCACATATTACATAGATTGTGTGTGTATATTTACTTACACTCACCCAACATCCAAAAAATATGTACAAAAGAAGAAGAAAATGAAGAAAAACAAATAACAAAAGAACAACACATAAAAACAGGAAAAAAAGAACAAAAGAATAACAAAGGGAAAGAGATATGGGCTGGGTGGTACACCTAATGTGTTTCAACCCAGTAGAATATCAACTGAGCCGAATATGTGGCCAGTCCAAACAAAAACGGCCCAAACATCTCACAAAACTGTCCAGAAAAAAAACAGCAAGAATCAATGGCCAAGAAATTGACTGACCCAAATTCAAAATTCAGGCGACTTACATATAGCTAAGTTGTTTTTAATACAATGTGTGTCATTGCTCAAAAAACATGAAGGTTACGTTTCAGGCA